>NC_039258.1:652500-662500 GCF_003368295.1 Carassius auratus | reverse complement strand
GAAAATGGGGAGAAATTTAAATGCAGACATATCATAGACTTGTTTTCAGACCGAAATATAATTGGAAAAATTGATTAATAATATAATGAACCCTGTTTGAATAATATAATTCAAACCCTAATTTATTTATTTATTATAACTGATCATTTTAAATAGATTATAATGTATCGTTGTTGCTGTTTAAAGAAAACTTAAATGTGACAGAAGAATAAATAAAAATATTAAAGTCAAAAATGCAGAAAATGTAAAATTGTCCTGTTACCATTATCGTGGAAACTATATTTATATTTATTATATGTATTTATATATAAATATAGCATAAATTAATTTCAAATATCAAGTTACATTAAAATATTTTTATGTTTTTTTTAATATTTAATATTTATTCTAATATAGTAACATTAGTAATGCATAATATTTATGTACTTTTCTAAAACAATTAATAAAAATATTAACAAGTGTAACGTATATTATATAAGTGTATATCACCTTTATCATGAAAACTATATTTATATTTAAATATAAATTATATTTATATATAAAATATTTTTCATTATTTATATTTAATATTTATTTTAATACTAGTAACATTATTAATATATAATATTTACTAATTAATTTTAAGCAAAACCATAGTATATAAAATGAGATCTCCTTCAAACTGTATACAGTAGATTTGTTTATTTTGTGGTTAATATCAAGTTAGTGTAGTTTTACTACTGTAACTGATATTTTGGTGGACGTTACCATAGTACGCTTTTGTCAAAATTCAAGACAGTTTCATTAATTTTTCAAGACAGTTTCATTAATTTAATTAGGCCCTTTATGCCTTGTCTTTATTAGGGGTATATTATTACATGTAACCCTGGAGCACAAAATCAGTTTTAAGTCACTGTGGTATCTGTATCAATAAGCAACAACAAATTGTTGTATACAGTACATACATATACAATACATAAATATGGATTTTTTTTTAATGCCAACAATCATTAGGATATTAAATAAAGATCATGTTCCTAATCAAAACTTAATTTTTGATTAATAATATGCAATGCTAACATCTTCATTTGGACAACTTTAAACGCGATTTTCTCAATATTGTACCCCCTCAGATTGCAGATTTTCATACAGTTGTATCTCAGACAAATATTGTCCGATCATAACGATCTTAATTTCAGAAAAACGACCCATATGACTGGTTTTGTGGCCACATTTGTGAGGAAACGTTGCAACAAACCTGTCCCCTCAAGCGCATCGAAACAAATTAACGCTCGCGCACGTAGGCGAGCGCGCCGCGCGTGCACGGCCGAGGCGGGAGCGCGCGCAGAGGCGGTCCGGCTGCTTCAGTTTCTGTAATCGCTTTTTTTCTGCAAGCTTCAGTTAAATAGCGACGAGACGGGAACGAGCGGACGGCCCGACTCCGACTACACGGTATCATCCAGGAAAAGCGAACCGGGACTCCACATCGAGGGCCGCTCGCCAGGTAAATACCCTCGCATGAAAAAGTCGTTAAATGTCCCGCGAAAGTGCTTGTTTTTGCCCCTCAGTGTGCGGGGATGTGCGGGACCAGCCTTCTCCTTTGTGCCGAGCCAGTCGCTCATCGTGGTCATCAGGGGCGAATCATCGCGTGGTTTTCGCCGCGTTGGGAGAATATCGCGGCGGAAGCTCGATGGGACTCGACGGTCGCGTTTGTTCGGTATATTTAGTGCGGGATCCCGAAGCGCTCGCGGCCTCCCGCATAAACAGACGCTCCTCAATCGCGCGCACGCAGCTGCAGGGTTTCTGCGTCTGACAGCCAGGTGCTTCTATGATTGCCTACAATGCCCTTCACGCTATAGTATACACTAGATATTTCCTGACAGACAGCACCTCTGTGTGCTTCAGATGGAGAAAACCCTCGATATTGTGGTGACACCGTTTTGGGGTGTTCTGTTGACTGCATTTGTATCATTCTGAGGTCAAATATAGGCTACACTCCTAAAGCTGGTAACCTTATTACTCATTCACTACACTAAAATAGTGCCTTTATAGTGAATGTGTACTTAGGGAATCAAATATTCCCTAAAAAGGTGCATAATTTGGCACCTTTATGGGTGCAGGTTTTGTCTTACAGAAAAATTATGCATATTATGCTCAAAGAAGTTCATTTTGTGGACCTAAAATAGTGCATTATGTACTGTTGTGTTATCGGTTTGCATTACTGCATTATTTGTTCAAATCGAAAATGTAAAAACACGCCCCTGAATAAGTATTTTGTGCATGCATGATATCCTATTTATACTGTATATGTATAAAAGGTACACACACACACACACACACGTGTTTTTTGTTTTGTGTAAATATATTGTGCAGAGAGAGAGAGAATGTGAAACAAAAAAAGGAATGAGATCTCTGTGTTCCTGTGGCTCAGTGGTAGAGCATTACATTAGCAGCGCAAAAGGTTGTGGGTTCGATTCCCGAACACGTTATGTAAAAAATGTTAGCCTGAATGCACTGTAAGTCGTAAGCTTTGGATAAAAGCGTTTGCTAAATGCCTACATTTAAATGCATACATCTCTACAACCAAGGTTTAATGGTATGTGGGTCATTATTCTGCTTTACAGTGTGTGTATATTAAAGGGCTGAATTGGTTTCCTTGCACAACGGTCAAGTTTGTGTGGGCCGCGAGAGGTTAAGCCTTTTAATTTCAGTCCAGATCTCAAGCATTAAGATACATTACCTCTGAATGAGTGATCGAGGGACTAAAGGTCGCTAAACAGAACCCGAGACTCACACATTAATGTGATTTATCAGTGACTGGAATGAAGCATGATCTATTTGAAACAGGACCGTAAACTTACAGTGTTGTGTCTAAAAAAAAACGAAGCACACCGACTGCATTTGGACTTGGAGCCATTAACTCACTGGTGCATGTGCGCTGCAATTGAAATGTTTTATGACTCATTTCCTACATTTTCACAAAACGAGTTGACCCGTAAAATCCGCTCTCTGAAGTGTTAATACCTTCCTGTTGGTGTATCTGTGATCATTTACGACTTGGATCTGAAAAAGAGGTGACCTAATGCAGACTTGGGCAACTTTAAAGCGAGGTCTCTTCTCAGTATGCATCTGTGCGCTCTCAACATCATGCATCTTTTATCTTGGTTTAAATGCTGAGCTGAGAGCACCGGTTCCATAGGTATTTATTAGCTAGACTCATGTGGCTTTTAAAGCCTGTGATCAGAGGGTTTTCCTCACCACAACATCTCCTGTTACATCAGAAAGAATTTCGGCTTGTCGTCTGAGGAGAGCAGCAGCACCCTCACAGATCAGATAAACATCTAAATCATGATTTGACGGTGATCAAACGTCTGGGAGAAATTCTAGAGTATTACTTCATTTCAGTCTATTTCCTGTGACCATACAGGAAATGCCTGCTTGAAAGTCCTCCTGAATGAAAAGTGGGGCCACATTATGATGATGAATGCCTTAATCTAGCTTAAAGGATGCAAGTCTGCATATAATGGTGTTCGTAAGACCTTCAACTTCATATTAGACATGCAAAATTAAAATTCAATGAGAAAAAACATGATTTAATCCATTGGGAATTGTGAAAAGTGGGTGATGCATATGATGCAGAATGAACGTCACCGTTGCATAGAAATGCTTCATATTATTGTTATTGGAATAATGTGTGCAATGAGACCAGAGATGTGCATTAAAGTAAATGGGTTCAATTTTTATCACTTTTTGACTTGATCCATAAAACAAAAAACTAAAATCTAAATCCAAAAACAAATCGGTTCATTCTTTAAGCAATTCAGTTTTTTGGGGATTATAGGTTATACTGTATATCATATGCATAGAAATTATAATTAGATGAGGTTATGTATAGTTATACTATGTGTTATACGCTCCATATGTGTTATTTTTAGATGAAAATACATGCACGTAAGCATGGGTTTATAAGTCTGAATTTTTTTTTTTTGCATATGCAAAATCTTTCTTTTGTGTGTGCACACTTTTGGGATGAAATCTAGGCAAAGTTTTATATAAAACACCCCAGAATTATGAATTCAAGTAGTTAATTCATCCTAAAGATGTGTGTACATGCACAGAAGGCAGATTTTGCATATGCACAAAATGTCACTTATAAAACCATGCAAATGTTCATGCATTCCCACGACTTCCCCCAAAATTTCCATATAAAAACATAATTGGTTTTACAAATGCATTTGCATTTTTTGCATACACATAGCTTTAGGTTGCAATGTTTTATACGTGGGGCCCCAGAAATGTTCTTTGTAAATTGTTTGTAAAACTACCATTGCATAAATGGTTGTACTGAAATAAACGTGACATGTTTTTATGGATGATTTAAACCGAAATTTGTTGTTTTTGTTCATACTTTAGGAAATTAGTCTTTGTGAGATATAAAAGCTGTTGTATGCAATCCTAGAAATGCTGTTGCAGCTCAATGTTCAGACCAAAACATTTTCTTTGTAAAGTAAAAAACCTCTTGTTGAAACTTAATCCGATTCCTCTGGCTTCTATTCCAGTTAGAAATCACCGTTTTATTCGTCTTAATTCAGCGCAGCTGGAATTAAAACAACTAGTGACTTCACACCCCAGTGACTTCATCAGTCTGCTAATGTAATTGTGTGTGAATCCTGTTGTTTTCCAGGGCCAAGATGTCTAGTGAGGTGCAGAGACCAGATGATAGCCCCAGCACAAGCGGAGGGAGTTCAGACATCGAGCAGCGGGAGACAGCACCTCCTCAGCAGGAGCGCGATCTGGTTGCACCCAAGAAGAAAGAGACCAAGATCTCCAGTAAAACCGCTGCCAAACTCTCCACCAGTGCCAAGAGGTAACGCTCCGGATGTTTGCTTTTCAACAAATCTGCTTTAATGGATGCACAAATTGGTGTTTCGTACGTTATTGGAAATTTATTGACACTAATGTCTTATTGGTGCTTTGATGAAGCTGACTGGATTTGAATTGAGATTCTCCCAGCAGAGCCAAAATAGTCTTTCACACACAAATAAGCAATTGAAATTAATCCTTAACTATATGTAATGTAGTAAGGGGGGTTTCCCTACAGTGGTTTGAGCTGTACATAGGATTGCCCACGTACTAAAGAAATGTTATCAGCACGATGGTATAAAACCATACATTTCTAGCCTATAACCACCCACTGCCACTTAAACCAACGACGGAAATAAGCGCAGTTACAATAGCTAAATATGTAGGAGAGCATTGCTATTAAGTGACTACGTATATTGTATTGCAATAGGTAGCTTTACAGAGTTAATATTGAATCAAGATTAGTTAAATGGCCATTTTGGAACAGGAAAACAGAAGTCTTTGATCATTTTGACCATACAGCATTATTAACGTGAGCCAGGATTTAATGTTGTCTGGTGTTGTTAATGGTTTTGTTCCTTTTTTCTAAATCGCTATGGATTAAACCCTTGTTGTTGTTATTATTTAATATAAAAGCATCTGCTAACTGAATAAATGTCATTTAATATAATTTATAAATAATGGGTTCTTGACATGACATTAAGCAGCAAAAATTAAGATTGAAGGTCCAACAATATCTACATTTACTAAGATGAATCTATATTAAGTTAGTTTGGTTTTGTTCATGGTTTTGTCGCTCTTGTGTCACACAACCTGTCCATCTCTGCATTGCTATAATTTGGCTAATTTCTATCAAGGGATGGATGAATTTGATTTGATTTGATTCAACGCCATAGCTTTTATTAGTTATTTTTCTTCCTTTTTAATAGTTGACAAGTTTATGTATATTACTAGCCTAACAATGCATGATTATATGGTTAGTCGTCCCTTTTCGAAAATAACAATGTTATTGAATTGTGCAGATTTAAGTTATTTTGGGAAGTTCTGTTACGCTGCAAACAGTGAAACCCTGAATTTATTTTCGACTGTCCATCCAAAGCAAACTTAAAAAACCTGATAGAGGTTTTTAAATTGCTCTTTTATACCATTTCATCTTGTTTCTTGCAATGAAAATACCCCAGGGAATCTGGCATGGCGTTAAAGTACAAGCCAACCAACCCTGTTAAAAAAAGACAAGATGCACTGGTCTGAGTTATAAGAAAATTCCCTTTGCAGACATGTAAAAACCTCTCAGTGTCAAATCTTTCAACTTGCAAACTAAATATAGGTTTGCATGCTTTAACACCGGAGGGATCTGTGCAGTCGCTCTGAAGGATGAATGAACGCTACATTTGTTTGCAGATGATTGGAGCACGCTGAAGTTTGCTTCTCTGTTGTTCTACATGCTGTATCACAATCGTTCTGTGAACAGGCCTCGCTGGCAACGCTGTAGTTTCTCTGAAGGCCTGACTGCAGTACGATGGCATTATGCAATCAGTTGAGCAAAGCTTTGCCTGGGACACAGTGCTTGTTATAACAGTGACTGCAGCATCCTCTTCCGTCTGCTTTCCAGTGCATATCAACAACCCAACTAGACATGTTCATTTCGGTTCATTTTCCCGACTCACAACTAGGGTTGGGAATCGTTAGAAAATTTCAGATTCCGGTTCCATTCAAATCTTTTAAACAGCTATTTAAAAAAATAAAAATTGTTGCAAGGAAAAATGCACAATGCTCAACTCTCAATGCTCAATACTCTTTATTAGTTACTGTCAACTTGACACACTGTTTTCCTAATGAATGTTGTTCAGTTGCTTTGACACAATCTTTTAAGCACTATGTAAGTAAAGGTGACTTGACTTAAAGGTTGGCAATGTCAAAATTCAACAGATATTACAGTATACACATTTTCTGGTTCTGATTCCAGTTTCATTTAAATGAACTATTATTATGTTTTTCACTATTTTACCTTCATTGAATGCAGTGTTGCTGGAAACTAGTAAGTAATGTTGAGTAATGCTAGTCCATCAATCAGCATGTGCTTTGAAGTTGATGTTATTTACACTATCAATAACATTTAGCTTTTCAAGCAGGAATAAGCTGGTTGGCCAAATAGTCCCCTAAGGACTGAGGCACTTGTTCATTTCCCTAAATTAATCAACTATAATCTGTTATACTTATAACCATGTATACACGCGCTCTCCATAAAGCCCCTATTTTACAAACAATAATGCAGTCAGGAGATGGTGTGATGCAACGATTGGTTTCCACATTTTTAAACATTTTAAAATGCATGAAAATAAGTGAGCGAGTGTGCATACAGTCATGGAAAACACGTGTTCGAACTTCAGCGGTTAAAGACGGAAACGTGTGAAGAAAGTCAGTGCATCGCTGGAAACAATGTGCTGAGTAATCAGAGGCAGCACCTTTTTTTTTACTTTCGGTGAACTGTTAATATGAGCATCCCTAAAGAGGCCGATCTAGGATGAGGATGGTTTTTGTCTGTGCTTGATGTTACACTATTCGAGAACCCTCAGGGTTTAGACGTCAACATCGAAAGTGTTTGTTCATGAAAGAAAATGGCGTTGATGTTTTGGGCCTCCAAATGAAAACCATTAGCTTGTGCATTTTTACTAGCAACGGATTCGGCTAAATAATCGTAGTCTGTTTGTTAAAGTAATAGTAATCCCAAAACTGAGAATTATTCACTTACAGTACACTCATGTCGTTCCAAATCCAAACTCACATGCTGTGGTTTTTTCTGTGTAAAGGGGAGTCTTTATGCAATTAAGGATGCTAACGTTTGCTAATTCTTTGGAAGACATAATGAATAATGTTAAAAACAATTACAGTTTTCAGATTATGCCATAAATTCAGATTTTATCCAAAACATACAAATATTTTTTATACTATACTATTGTTATTATTATTTTAAAAACATTAAAAGTAACTATTTTTATAGCTTTATATTACAATACATAATTTGTTTATTTTGCAAAAATTTAGTATTTATTAAATAATTTGCATACATTATATCAATTTTATTAAACTTTAATAATGCTAAGAAAATAACAATAATTATTATGAAAGAAAAATTATAATTTGTTCTTTTGTAATTTATTAATATCATATTCTTATATAAAATATTTTTTAAATCTTGTGTTTATTCCGAGCCTTATTTTAAAGTAGGTGTACTACAGTTACAATTGATATTTATGCGTGAACAGCAATTACTTTTATGTCATAAATCAATTTCTCTTCTGAACAGCTTACTCTTTTCAGTGATCTAGTGCGGCTTAAACGGCCACAAATAGCGACCCACTTCTCAAGGTTGATGTTTTGATGATGTATGGTTTCCTGTTGTAGCCGACTGTCGAAGGAAACGTGTTTAAATAACAGGCTTGATGGTCGCAGTTACTGTGTGTGTGAGTCACTTTGCTTGAAAATGGAAAAACCGCTTGAATCCACATCCGCTTTGACCTCTGAGATAACAACAGGTATCGCTCGCAGAAGATGCCAGGGATGTTCAGACTTGTAGTGCAGTGACACATTAATAAATATACGTTTTGAAAATGGTGAAATCTATTAGATCACCACCTACACGCTGAAAAGCTACATTTAAATGCATTTTAAAAAGGTTTTACAGGAAATTGCGATGTTCAGTTTGACAGCTATGACTGAGAAACATGACTGGTTTATCCTGCTTGGTGTGAGGCATTTCTTTAAAATCGATTTCATACAATGATATTTTTTTTGAAGAGTTATTATGCAATTATAGATGGTAATGATTGTTAATTCTGAGGAAGAATGAACAATCATTAAAAAACTCAGTATGTGTAGCATTCCAATTATGCAATAAATTTAGATTACAATTTATTTACAAATAAAGTTACAAAACATTAAAAATACAATTCATTTATATTATTATTATTATTCAATTATTATAGATAGAATCCAGTTCTTGTTTAATAATTATTGTCCTACTTTTATTTATTATTGATGCTTATTTAAAATAATTGTATTTAATAATAAAAAATCATTGTTTGTAATTTGCTTAAAAGTTTCAGCTAAATGTAAATTATTATAATAAAAATGCTTCCATTTTTATTATTATTTTTAAATAATATTAAATTACTGTAATATTAAACTGTTATTGGTCATTATTATTATTATTATTATTATTATTATTATTATTATTATTATTGATGCTTTATTTATAAAAACAATTTATTAATAATAAATGGACATCATCATTTGTAAGTTGCTTAAGAGTCTGCTAAATAAATGTAAATTATTGTAATAAAATTTTAATTTTATTATTGTGTGTGTGTGTGATGCATATATACGTGTGTGTGTGTGTGTGTTTATGTAATTGTCACTCACATAAATAACCGACCTGAGTGTGTACAGAATAATATTTAAGCATTTAACATCTGCATGTACTTTTCTTTTTAAATTAAAATGTAAATTAAATGTATGCATTTAGCAGACGCTTTTATCCAAAGCGACTTAGAGTACATTAAGGCTATCAATTTTTACTTCTCATGTGTTTTAAATGAACGATCTCTGCTGAATTAATAAATCAATACGTTCTTGTGTTGCAGGATTCAGAAGGAGCTTGCAGAAATCACACTTGACCCTCCACCGAACTGCAGGTAAGCGTCTGCTGATTGTAAACGTGCTGCTCTTTGTGTTGGCCTCCGCCGGGGAGAGAGAGAGAGATAATGGGCGAGAGAGGATAATGGTTATTGTGTGTTGATGAGGCTGTCAGGCGGGCGAGTGAGAAAAGGGATGAGTGGCTCCCCAGGGCCCAGCGAGGAAAACCAGACCTTAATAAAGCACATAACTGGAACTGACATCGTCAATGATTGCCCTCATGTTTGTATCAGGAGAATAATTACCCACTAGCCCTTGCGTTTAGATGCATTTCAGAGCGATCCTGAGCGTCACGTGAGAGAGATGAGATAATATGATTGTATATCGCGGATCTATTTGGATTAAGATCTCACCACTACGATGCTGCGTGTTTGTGAGTGAAAATCCAGAGCATTGACATATTAATGCTGAGGTGGTGTTTTGTTGTTGTTTTTAATGAGTAATATCTAGCAAGCTAGATACA
>NC_039258.1:320000-330000 GCF_003368295.1 Carassius auratus | reverse complement strand
GCACAGTGCAAGAGCAGAGCTAATGAAATGCAGTTAATCATCTAACGAGAAGTGCATGAATATAGCATTTGTAATTAAAAGTAAGTGAAGCTATAACTTGAATGTACAATGGAGTTGCTATATACTTATACAATATTAAACAGAGTATGCACAGAATATAAATGGGGGTACAAATGTATGGTTATATATATATAGTGTGAACAGCAGCACGTACAATCAGTGGTAATAATACAAAAGGTTGCATGCAATAGTACTCTTAAACAATGTATAGCATATTACATATGCAGATTGCTGTCAAACTAGCACAGATATGAAGGAAAAGGTTTGTGCGGGTGAACAATTATACAGTTTGGTGTCATTATATAAAAATGTTTGTCCGCAGAACGCTGTTGTGATCGACCAATCAGAATGAAATATTCCAGAGAGTCGTGTAATTGTTTGCGGCTGGCTGTACATTATTGCTTGCATAACGCTTTTATAGCTCATTAGCGATAAACAGCAGGGTCTTTGCACAAGCAGTGTTAGTTAAACTGGCATACAGTTGCATTATGATGCTCCATATCCATCTCCTCTGTTTCTTGTCCAGCCGGTCTGAAATTCTGCCGTTTCTAGCATCCCTGCTTTTCTCTTCTCCGGCCCATTATGTCGGAGAACTCTCTCCTCTCATTTGTTCGCACTCCGTTGTGTCCTGTTACCCCAAGAAGTCATCAGTGGCTTCTCTCCCTCCATTCTTCACATTTCAGTCCGCAGTGAGTGATTCCTGCCGTTTCCTCCCATCATGCATTGCCATTGTAAGAGAGTTCGTCCATCTCATTCCATCTCGAGTTCTTCCTGTAATGGGTCACCTGCCGTCACATCCATGCATCTTCTCTTGTTCACTTTTCCATCACACGTGGTGCGACCTTTATCTTCATCCTTCATTGAAGTAACATTCCAAACCACTATGCTGTTGTTTCGTTCTTTATTATTACATTTTTTAAATCATCATTTGTCTTCTGCTTTTTAGGAATAGTTTGCATGTTGTAAATGCTGTAATATTTAATTTAAATATATATATATATATATATATATATATATATATATATATATATATATATATATATATATATATATATATATATATATATATATATATATATAATTTATTTTTTTATTTTTTTATTTTTTCACTCGGGCTGAAGTTTTCCATTTTTTATGGCTACAGTAGTGTATGATTTCACAAATAATTCAAGTTTGAAAGATAAAAGAAAATGTGTTTTGTCATGAAATTACCATTTTAAAGTGAATATCATGTAAATAAACTGCATAAATCCACCAGGAAAGCTATTAAAATATACCATATAAACAACCGTACTCTTTATTTGAGCTACTTTTTGTGTTAGATATAGTAAATTATTTGAAATGTATTATTTTACATCGAATTGTATTTGAATTTTATTTATTATTTTAATTTTATTTTGTAAATATTTGGTAAATATGTAATTTAAAAAGTTATTTTTTTAATAAAATATAAAATATTTAGTTATTTTATATACATGTAATGAACTGTATTGTTTATGTTTTATATGCATTATTCCATATAAATAACCATATTGTTTATTCTAGCTACTTTCCATGAAAAGAAGTTAAGTCTAAGACATTTGAAAAAATATTTATATAATTTTACTGTATTTTACTTAATGCATTTTTTATAATTTGTTCAAAAAAAATAATTATAATAAAAAATCAGTCATTAAAAAAAGTTATCTTAATTATTATTATTTTATTTTATTTTTTTATGTTAATACATTTGCCTTATGTTTTTTATGTTTACAAAGTGCTTTTAAATTAGGTGAAAGTAAATGAAAATGTTTCAATACCTTTAAACTTGCATAACCCAACTTTATATATATAATTCACCTGATTCACGTCTGCTTTTCTCTGCTCTTCTAGGGCCCGGGGCCGTGTACGGCGGAGCGGTGTCTCTGAACGGCCGTTTATCAGGAGTTGGCCTGTGGTTCTGCCTCTCCATCTCTGTTCTGATGAAGGTCTAAAACTTTCCCGCTTCGGAAAGAGTCTTTAAATACGAACCCATCACTGTGAACAAAAAGAAATTATGCATTAATCCAGGAGCCATCGCTACATCACTCGGTCATGCCTTCCCCTTCCCATTCACGCCCGGTCGCATATCACCGCTTCACTCCTCCTTCCCGTCACCAAACGATGGTCACCTTTTATCGTCCAAACCTGAAATGTGATGCTAATGATCACGACAAGTGTAATGCCAGTTGGATGTCTCTTGATGTGCGTGCTGGACATGCTGGTGGTAAAGTGACGTGTCGACGATGACGGATGCGATGTCCGGGTGACCCTGTCGAAGCTGTCCACCAGCGACCCGACGCAGAGATCTGAGCTGAACGCTGGTGTATTCTGACGTGCGTAGCTACTACGAATTATGTCAAACCATGTTTTCTTTCTAGCGAGGAGGGCTGTGTCATCTCGGCCCCTCGTTTGCATTCGTTTGTGCTCTCGACCCAAAGCAAACGTCTTGACCTGCGTCCAGCCCTCATATTGTCCTCAGTCTGTCCATCACTCAGATCGTCGGTCCTTCACACTCAGTGTAAATATATATGCAGTAGAGGCCCTTCATTCCAGCGGCAAAAACTACATTTCCCATCAGCCTCTCTGTTTCAGCCTTTCGGCTCGGAGGATATTGCTGCCTTTAAGTCACGATGGAATGATCGTATTTACGAGATTTACAACCGAAATGTCATTATTAGCAGAGAATCATTGGTATTGATCGTAAGACGTTTAGTTTGTACATATTTAGTGTTGTTTACTTGTGTTTAATGGACAGTTAAAAAAGAGAAGTGCTTTAAATTACTTTTTACATTTGTTGCAAAGTATAAAAAAATAGATGTAGTGTTGGAGATTAAAGTATTTGGACACCTTTTGGTTGTCAAATGTCGGTTAATAAAATAAACTATAGCTGTAGATGTCACTCATCTGCTAAAACTCTTTTTAGATTGCAAACGTAATTTAGAAAAGTCAGAAATAGTGCAACTATTTGAATGCATCATTGCAACTCATTAGAAAGACTACAACTTTTCATAATTATTTAAATGCATCATTGCAACTCATAAGAAAGACTACAACTTTTCATAATTATTTAAATGCATCATTGCAACTCATAAGAAAGACTACAACTTTTCATAATTATTTAAATGCATCATTGCAACTCATAAGAAAGACTACAACTTTTCATAATTATTTAAATGCATCATTGCAACTCATAAGAAAGACTACAACTTTTCATAATTATTTAAATGCATCATTGCAACTCATAAGAAAGACTACAACTTTTCATAATTATTTAAATGCATCATTGCAACTCATAAGAAAGACTACAACTTTTCATAATTATTTGAATGCATCATTGCAACTCATAAGAAAGACTACAACTTTTCATAATTATTTAAATGCATCATTGCAACTCATAAGAAAAACTACAACTTTTCATAATTATTTAAATGCATCATTGCAACTCATAAGAAAGACTACAACTTTTCATAATTATTTAAATGCATCATTGCAACTCATAAACAAGAGTGCAACGTTTCAGTATTTTTTAACTCATCACTGAAATTCACAAGAGCGCAACTTTTCCAAATTACTTTATTGCATAGTTGCAACTCATTAGTCATCAACTCATTAGTTAGAGTGCAACTTCTCAGAATTATTTGAATGCACCATTGCAACTCTTAAGGGTGCAACTATTCATAATTATTTAAATGCAACTTTCCTACTCATAAGAGTGCATATTTTCAGTATTATTTCAATGCATCATTGTAGCTCAGAAGTAAGAGTGCAATTTTTCATAATTATTTAAATGCATCATTGTAGCTCAGAAGTAAGAGTGCAATTTTTCATAATTATTTAAATGCATCACTGCAACTCATAAAAGTGCAACTTTTCAGAATTATTCAAAAGCGTCATTGCAACTCGTAAGTAGGAACTTTCCACAAAGACTTGAAGGCAGCAGAAGTTTCTGGCGTCTCCTGGCCTGAAACGGTTCATTGACTTCTTGTTGCTTGTGGATAGCATGTACTGGTTAGAAATGTCCCTCTTGTGACCTCACTTCCTGCACCGACCCCGTTTTAACCCCCTGCACTGTGTACATTTTAATCTGCAAGGTTAACTGCTATTACTTTTTTGGTGTTAATAATGATTATAATGATGATGACAATGTTAATAAGTATTTGAATAAATATGATAGTAATTCCATGTGAGAAAAAAAAAAAAAAAAAACGTTAGAGCTGATCGCAAGCCATGTGTGTGAAAATATTTTGTACTAAAAATCACTGAATTCATCGAACGGCAAAAAGAAAAAAAAAAAACTTTTTGAAGTATCGTGCTCTGTTTTACCATGATTAACTTTTTTAAAACGGAAGTAATTTCGACTCGTCTGTAAAAGAAAGCAATCAGTGAAATGTGTGGGCGCTTACACGCTAGACAGATCTGTTTTGAGCATGTGAAAATGGCCATAGAAACAAACTGAACAAATATACACACTACTAAGTGCAGTGTTGCTTTTCAAAACCATTGTCTTTGTCATGCACCATCCCCATTGAGCTCAGTGCATTTGCATTGTAAACTCTAGCGTGTAGGCGTCCTAATATCATTTCAAATGTGTACTGTATTTTTTTTCCATGCTGGTGATGACTGTATTGTATGATATATTCTGCAGTGATGATATAATGCTCATGTCTGCCTCGATGACATAACCAAAACCCTCAGTATCCTCCGGTTGCGTACGGTTATGTTAGTGTGGATCTGCATTCCATTCAGAGACGATTGTTGGATATTCCTGTGATATTGAGTTGCAACAAAAATGCATGCATTCACTGCATGCATTATGTTTGGAAAATGACATACGAAGAAAGAAATGGCAATTTACAATCTTTTCGCAACCAAATTGCGATATTATGCAATACTAGCATTAGTTTTATAGGTGTGCGGCTAACAGACAACAGCATTCAGTGCGTTTTATACATATTTTCGAAACATTTTATACAGAGCCCTGCTCATTACATGCAGAACAAACACATATATCATGGCCATATTTTTTAGTAAATTAGTAAAATCTCACTAATCCTTTCTGTCATTTTAATAAAACATGCGCATGTCGTAGCCTACTAATACATTTTCTTTCAATTTACTTAATCGTGGCTACATCGTACAAATTCGTTCCCTCGTTTTAGTTAATCCTGGCTACGTCGTACTAATTAATTTCCTAGCTTTAGTAAATCATGGCCACATCTTGCCAATTTGTTTCATTTTTTTGTAAATTGTTGACACATTGTATTAATTTGTTCATTCATTTTAGGAAATCATGGCAAAGTCATCTAATTCGTTCCCTCGTTTTAGTTAACCGTGGCTACGTCGTACTAATTAATTCCCTCGTTTTAGGAAATCATGACCATGTTATACTAAGTCATTATATTGTTTAATTAAATAAAAACAATGCAACAAATTAGTAGTACAACACGATTTACTACAACATAAGTCGTGTGAACAAATTCTTAATTTGTCAACAATGGGACGCATTTTTAATTCGTTGTCCGTGTAATATGATAATTTTGTCCATGGGATTTTTTCATCACAGTGCATTTTATTTATCTTGTACATCTGTGTCTGAATTTCTGGAAAATCCAACCATCTGAGCTGAATGGAGCGCAGTAGGCTGCTAGCTTCCAAGCGTCCAGTTCAGAATCAGATTAGCGGGAGACAAAGATGTAATTAGCCAGCGACTGTGACTCCTAAGCAAGCGGAGCGTCATATTCTCTCCGTCCCCCATCTGGTGAGCAGCAGAGCTCATAAATCAAGCTCAGGCGCTGACAGAATCCTCTTCAAGGACAGCTGTGTCTTTGAGTCTTGAGGCCGATGTGGAGTCCGGTCCCCTACAGACTAATTAACCGCCACTTAAGAGCACACGGCGAAGAGGCTTTGACGGAAAGCAGCGGAGCGCGACTCAAGCCGTTCACAATGATGACCCTGCATGAGCGCTGACCGTACAGTTTGCAATGTTAATGCTGTATATACTCTAATACGATAATGTTCTCCCTGAATATGTGCTTCATTATTGCATTCCAGTCAGCAATAACCCCGGAATAAAGCCCAAACCTATTTAAAGTCCAATTTAAAGTCTGAGGGCCACTATGCTGTTATTAATGAATGCAGAAGACCGTGCATTTCGTACGCGGTGCACTGATGAAAAAGACACTGCATACTGCTTAGTTTAAGTGGGCTACATAGTGGGTACAAAAAGTATTTGGATGCTTAAATGACACTTAAAAATATCTGATTGACTTTGCTTTAGAAGTGATAAAATAATAGATATAGTATTAGAAAATTAAAATGTAACACTTTCTGGTTGTAAAACATTATTTATTTTATACTGTTAGCATTGAGATATTTTAGAGTTTTTATTAATATTTTAAATTGGTTTTTATTTAAGATTTCTATTTCATATATATATATATATATATATATATATATATATATATATATATATATATATATATATATATATATATATATATTTATATATTTATATATATATCTATAATACTATTTTTAATATTTTATTTCAGGTAATGTTTTCATGGTTTTAGTTGAATATAATACACCTGGTTAAAAATAATAATAATAAAAAATATTACAGATGTGCACATCATTTATCTTCTAAAAAATATTTTGATCTTTCAAAAGATGCTTAGGAAAGTGAAAAATGTAATGCTTTGACATGAAGACAATTAAATGACTTTTAAGTGTCTAAATACTTGTCCCGTCCCTGTATGAGGTTTGATTTCAAGCACAAAAGCAGGTGATTTTAAAAAAAATATGTTTTCTGGTCTCTTTTTATCCTGCTGTCCGTCCGCTTTGGTCATCTTCTCATACTCATGTTAGCATCGCCCTCGAGGTCCACCGATCATCTCTGTGTACATGTATTCTCCTCAAATATAAGTAAACAAAAGAACAAAATGTATGAAATGTTGTTGCAATTCTCGGTGTGGGTATAACGCATGTAAATGTCTGTTTTGGGTGGAGTTTCTATGGATGTGTGATTATCGTGATGGAGTGCTGCTGATGTTGGGATCATTTCCCCTCGTGATTCCCGCACTGACCTGCAGAGATTCACATTCAGAGGGGACTGAGATAGAGGTCTGGCGGGTCGGACAGGGGCGGACTGGAAGGTTTCTGTGCTCTCAGTGCTGGATAATTAGGAAGCCTGTTTCTGCCACAAAATAATAATAATAGATGATCTCAAAATTCTGAATTTTACTAGATAGAAACTCAGAATTATGAAATGTAAGCTCTTAATTATATATATATATATATATATATATATATTTTTTTTTTTTTTTTTTTTTTTTTTATTTACATCTCAAAATTGTGCAAAAAAAACTTTGCAATTGATTTTGTTATTGCAAGTTCTTTCAGACTTCTCAATATTGCTAGTTATCTCACATTTCAGTTTTTTTTTATTGCAAGTATATATATATATATATATATATATATATATATATATATATATATATATATATATATATATATATCAGAATTCTGAGTTTATATATTGCAAGTCTGAATTTTTGTTTGCTACAAATTAAAAAAATAAAGGCAATTGTTTATGTTCTACAGTTTGGACTTCTCTTCTCAGAATTGCCGTTAAATATCACATTTCTGACTTTTATATCTTGCAATTCTGGGGAAAAAAGACTAAATTCAATAATAACTTTTTTATTCTTATAATTCTAATTATAATTCTTATTTCTAAATCTCACTTTTTTTCTCAGAATTCTATATTTATATCTCACAATTCTGAATTTATATCTCACATTTTCAGATTTTTTTTTTCTCACAAATGCAAGTTCATCCTTTTTAATTCTGAGTTTATTTCTTGCAATTCTAAAAATACAAAGGTTTTTCTCTGCCATCAAAAAATAAAGGTAATTGTGTTTTGCTTTTGTTTTATTTTCCTTTTAATTGTGAGTTTCTAAAAATATATATGAACTGTTAAAATAAACATTTACCTTTTTTATTCTCTTATATTTTTTGGTGAAAACAAGACCTTGGCTGTCTATGAAAGCTAGAAAATGCTCTACACAAGCAGTCAAAGTAGAAAGCATCAAGGCACATAAAAACCCCAAAATGGAAACTAGCTGTGAAAAAAAAATATTTTAATTAAATCACAAACTTAAATAAAACTTTGCCCAACAATCCTTGCTTTTAAATGCGTTTTCTATCCAGTTCGCAAACACTTTCCTTGTCTGTGTTTACTATCGGCTTACTTATTCTTGTCTGTGCATAATAAACTGAGATGGAGGGAAGTAGTTTATCAGTTCACCTTCAAATATTTGCTTGATTATCTCTATAACTCCTTCAGGATCATTGCACAAGATGCTATGGTGCTTTTGTTTGCAGTTTACTTTGACTTTGGAGGCACTTTCATACAAAACTCAGTGAAGGAACAGTAAAAATCATAACGTTTTTCAAATGCTGCTCATGTCTGCTAATATAATAGTGGATTTATTCCAGATTAGATGCCAGTACTGCACAGTGGTGACTAATTGTAATCTGTCATGGTGTTAATTAACAGTAAAAGTTGAGACAGTAAAGCTGCTGTATCCAGTTGGCCACTAGATGGCAGTGCCAAATAACTCCGCATGATGCTTTTAGTAGTTTTATGTACATTGTACATTTATTTAATTCACAAAAAACCAAGTCTGTGGTTTACCAACAAGAGCAAGTTCTTATAAACAATCACTTTAGGCCAGTTTATGCAGTTTCTTTCAGTATTGCATGTGTTTTTGTTTGTGTTGCATTAGCCCGAGTTACTTTAATAACTGAAATATGTACAGAGCTTTTAAAAACTGAATGTCAGTGTCTATTGATACTGTGTATCTGGAGAAAACATATCGGGACAGTTTGCATGTAGAAGTAGATACTAGAATGACAGATAGTCCAATTATTAGTAGTGAGGTACTGTAAATTGTATGAAAAGAATATCAATTGTGAGAATATAAGCTTGTTATGGGTACTGTGTATCGCTAATGTCACAAGACTGCTCTCATTACAAATTCAGGAGAGATATAAAACCGCTCCAGGCCAGAAACAAACACACGTACACAAAGAAGTGCAGATGTGAATGTTTGGTGTTATTGAGATACTTAGCTAAAAACGTCAACAGTTCACTTTCTCAACAATATTGCCCCACCGTGAAAGAGAACAATGACCACAGAGAACATTGTGTTGTGTGACTTGCACCACAGACACTGGGTTTTAAAGACTGCGTATATGTCTGTTTGCACGTGTCTGGATGATGTTTTTGACTGTTGTGGCATCTTGCTGGATTTCAGCATTTTATGGGATTTTGTGCATTTTGAACTCTAGCTATACTAAAAAATAAAAAATAAAACAATCCTTTAGAGAGGGGTCTGAGTGAAAGTAGCCAAAAACAGGCTAAGGATGCATTCAGTATAGAGAAATTATGTAGGCCTGAATTTAAGATTTATGTATTTGAATTATACCCGGTTTATATATTTATCAGCAATTAATCTAATTAGTTTAATACATTCATTTCAACTAATTGAATATTGCTTTTACCTCATTGAATCTAATTACTTTCACAATAAGCATAATTCTATATATATATAATTATTTGAATATAATTAAATGCATGCAAATAATTAATAATAAATCATTAAACAATGTTTTGTTATTTGAAATAAATGTTAGAATAAAATTTTGAAAATTACAATTTTTAAAAAATTATTACTGAGGCAACTTAAAAAATAAAAAATAAACATACAATAAAACAAAACATAACAATAAAAAATATCATTAGTATTTAAATAATACCAAAGTACTACTGGGAATTAGATGATGCATGATAGATAGTATCGATGTAGTATAGTATAGTATAGATAGTAGATAGATGTTCTCAGTATTTCCATCA
>NC_039257.1:24725085-24795085 GCF_003368295.1 Carassius auratus | reverse complement strand
ATATATATATATATATATATATATATATATAAGTATACATAGTATACATACCCAAACAAAATCTAACCCAAACAAAAACGTTTATTTTGGATGTGATTAGTCATTTGACAGCAATAATAACAACAATCCTTGTTACATCAGAAAAGCATTGTATAGACATGACAAGGTAAGGTAGCAAAGGAATATTTTCATTCAGCTTTGCATAAACAATGATAACAAATGGTTATTAATGGGACTTTAGAAAATAACTAGGTAAATACTGAAATATTGAAAAACTTACTAGTTAGAAGTAATAAACTTTATCAACTTTATCTTATACAGTTTTTTTATTTTTTTTTATGACAGTACATTATGTTATAGCTTCTGGCCTCAAAACTGACTCTTGATGTAATGCCATCAGTACTGCTTTATTTATTCAGACTTTATTTGTTTATTTTCCTTAAATGTTATTACAGTTAGGCTGACTGCATGCCTCAGTAAATAAAACACTTTACTGTAGGTGCTAGACACTGTTGAGTCTCTCGTCGTTCTGTACTGCTTTCACAGATACATGCAGCGATGCAGAACAGTGAATCTGATCAGTCTGATGTAATCGCTAGCACACCCTGAGCACACCAGAGCTCCCCATCTGCAAGACATATCTGCATGTCTTTTTCAGATTGGCTGTTACAGATGGTTAAATCGATACAGTCTTTATCGGCCGATTCCCATAACCTTTCGGATAATTGTGTGTGTCCCTAGAAACGTGTTGAATCGACAGCCGTATAAACAAGATCTACTGTTGATTTGACCAATACCAGAAGAGTGAAACTGTGTCAGTCTCTGTGCAGGCCTGCGTTTGTGAAGCTGGAGTCGTGGCTGGAGAACCTGAAGATGCACCTGGAGATGGGTCTTCACCTGGTGTCCGAGCTGGAGCTCATTCATCAGGACTTCTGCCAGAAACACTCGAGCAGCAAGAGCAGCCTCCACACGCTCCCAGAGTGACACAGAAGCGCTGTGATGTTCTCCATGTGCTCACGCTCCAGGAGACCTGTGCATCATCAGGGTTTTCATCGGGTACATCACACTTACAGTCCTCGCTTCAGGCATCTCGCTTGCGTAAATAGAGATATATTGTAAATGTGCAGACATTATATTGCTGAGATGTATGTCCTCATGAGAAGATCAGGAAGATCCTGTCCGTCTCCAACACGTGAAGCCTCACAGCTCGACTCTAAGCTTCATGGGACTCTCCTCTTACCCACAAATCTAAAATACATCTATATATCTCTTTTGCAGAAAACAATGAAGCCTTTTCTTTTAATGATGGTTTATTTTCTTAAATTGTAAATTAAATATGCATCAAGTTAGTATTTGTTATAATGATTGTATTTGATGGTGATTTCTCTCAAAGATCTTCACAGGCTTCATGTTCTTGTGCAAAATCGGATTCCTGATTTCTCTCTCTTGATTTGGGGATGAATGTGGTCGAGTTGACAGGACTTCCTGTGGTTTGCAGTGATCTCAGCCAATCAGAGCGCTCGGTACTGTTGGACTGATCTGGAGGAGTTTGTTCCCAGGCCTGTGTTTGAAAGAGAGCCTGATTCTAGACCCACGTCTGGGACGGAGCGTCGTGCGTGTGTGTGTGTGTGTGAGAGTGTGTGTGTGTGTGAGAGTGTGTGTGTGTGTGAGAGTGTGTTTGAGTGTGAGTGTGTGTGAGTGTGAGAGTGTGTGTGTGTGTGTGAGAGTGTGTGTGAGTGTGAGAGTGTGTGTGTGTGTGTGAGAGTGGTGTAAATCTCTTCTCTGGGTGCGCTGCGTGTGTCACTGTCACGTCCTCCTCTACTGATCCAGCTGTTCTCGTACAGATCAACAGATGTTTTTAAGAAAACACAAAGGAGGACCGCCAGGAAAGTACTTGTACAGACAGAAAAAAGTCAAAACAACTCTTGTTAAATAGAACCACTATTTTCTCTTTTCTAAGATGCTGAAATGCTTTGATTTGCACTATGTGTGACAGCGGCTGCTGTGTTTGGTGACTGTATGAATGAGCTTCTGATCCTCCTCAGAGCCGTCATTAGATGATGTGTTCACTATCAGTGTGGATCTGACTGTCTAAACACATATCTATGGAGTCAATATAATGCCTTATATATACGCAAAAAAGTTTTGCAAAAGAAAATAAAGATTTGCAAACAAAAATTAAGAATTGCAAAACATAAACGAAAGCAGTGATTTTGCAATACATATTTTCCTGACACGCAAAAATTAAGCTTCTGTGCGCTGGCGTCCTCCCACAAGTTAAGAGATTTTAAACAGACACTTGAAGTTAACCAAATGAAACAATACACATTGTAGTCTCTGCTCATCATGACAGGACCTGGATCAGTGAGCTGCGTCGATGATGTCACTTCCAGGGAGGCATGTTGTACACGCCCCCGTCCCTTGACTCCGCCCCCACATCAAAACAGTGCCACAAAGAGAGACGTGCAGAAAAGTGAAGCGCAAAGGGAAAATGTCATCGCAAGCTTAAACTAGACTGACTCACAAAATAAAAGCAGCACTGCTGATAAATTAATAGATATGACCATGGAAAATATGTATTGAAAAATCATTGCTTTCGCACTGTTTCGTTTATGTTTTGGAATTCATTATTTTTATTTGCAAAAAGAAAATGTATTTTCCTCAATACTTTAATTTTGTTTGCAAAACTTTATTTTTTTGTGTATATATAAGGCGTTATATTGACTCCGTAGATATTGAGCTGTGTGCATCAGTCTAGCTGACCTCTAGCCTCTTACAGACAAACACTGGCTTGCTTTATTAGGATCATAAATAGGCTTAAAGGGTTAGTTCACCCCAAAAAAGATTATTCTGTCATTGATCACCCTCATGTCGTTCCAAACCCGTAAGATATCCGTACATCTTTGTACTGATTCCTTGCTGTTTCTGGACCTTGATCATGTAAGGATCCTTGCTGTCTACGGACGGTCAGAGAGCTCGCGAGATCATCAAAAACATCTTCATTTGTGTTCTGAAGGGGAACGAAGGTCTTGTGTGTTTGGAATGACATGAGGATGAGTAATTAAAGACAGAATTTTCATTTTTGGGTGAACTCTTAATTTTGGAGCCCTGTTGATTATATTGGGAAACAACAATCTCAGTATTGGCATTAACTCAAAGCCATACTGTGAAGGTCATTGCAGAGTTGATGCTGAGTGTGTAAGTGTTTCTGTGGTGAGTCTACGGCTGGACACACACATACGTCCAGCTCAGGGTCCTGCTGATGTCCAAGAAGGTCACGTCATGTCACGCTTCATATCTGTTCACAAACTCATACACATCAGAGAGAAATGACAGAATGCTGCAGCTTTCCTTCTGGAAGCCATGCTTTACCTCTCCACATCGCTGTGCCTTTGTTTAACGCTAGCCTTGCCATCGACGAGTTCATGACGTCATCGCTCACCTGTTCCAGTGAGCTTTCCTTTTGTGCTCTGGATACTTCATGTTCCTTGTTTCCGTGTTCAGTTTGATGTTTTAGGTTTATGGTTTCCGGGGATTTAATGTTTTACTGAAGCTGTGAAAATGACTCTGCACTTTAAAGGCACTGTCCCTGATGGAGGTGATTCAGGACAGAATAAAGTGATGCTCCTGCTGTCTCTCGCCTCGTCACTGTCTCTCACACGAACTCAACACAAGCTGTCCACTAATGAGATAATTCACTTTTGGCTACAGTGGCAGTACAATGTCATTTATTGATCTGAAGACAGTTATTCATTTGCATTTTTGTTATTCATTTGCATTAGATAATTTTTCAAAGATTCCTTTTCTAATAAAAAAAAATAAATAAAAATACATTGTGGTATGCATTTCGCAAATTTTTGTTTATGAATAGCATATTTACCGTGCAATATAAACGTTCTCAACATAATAATTTTGCTTGTGTGTGTGTGAATAAGTACAAATAACATAATTTAAAAAGAGAACATTTCTTTGCACAAATAAAAAAAGGCATTACTAAAATCTGAAAGTCAAATCACAATTATAAAAGACAAGTCTTCCTCGTGTGCGTAACAGAAAACGCGAATCATCAATGTCCATGAAATTAGCAATGAGTACATTTTGTGAAGTATTTTAAAATGTGCTTCTTTAACGTTGTTCATTCATAATACACAATGTGTAAAGATTTGGCCAGGCCTTTTAACATTTTACATTCCAAAAGAATCTTGGCTCGCCCATGTGCGATTGTTTTGACGGCGCGCGTGACGTCACGCCTGCCGCGGTGCTGGGTTTAAAGCGCTCGGTGACGCGCTCTGCGCAGACTCCAGCCGTCTGTCCGCGCTAGCGCTGCAGCTCCAGGAGCTGGATTCCCCGGAGAGGAGTGTCTAGGTGGACGGAAGGGTCTTTCGGATAGAGAGCGATGGAAAACTCGACTGTCAGCCGCCGGTTGAGGACTGTGCTCTTCAGCCACGGTGAGTGACGCTTCTCTGTCTCAAACTCGGCGTTATCGCGTCGCTTTCCTGCGGGAGAAACTGCACACAGTGAGCCGAGCTGATGCTCTTCACCAGCAAACCTAACTGAGTGTGACTGAAACCGGTAAAAGTGCGGAACTGTTTCTGATGCATTTACTTTAAAAGCACTAAGTGTTGGCATGGCTACCGTTATCTGTCCGTGTAATAACCATAACACAGCGAGGATCTGTGGTCAAACACCTCACCTCTCCACTGTCAGGTCAGAGCTGCTAGAGAAGTCTGAGAGACTAGTTTGATTGACTAGTTATTACACAGGTGAAGCACTGAGAGACTAGTTATTACACAGGTGAAGCACTGAGAGACTAGTTATTACACAGGTGAAGTCTGAACAAACTAGTTATTACACAGGTGAAGTCTGAGAGACTAGTTATTACACAGGTGAAGTCTCAGAGACTAGTTATTACACAGGTGAAGCACTGAGAGACTAGTTATTACACAGGTGAAGCACTGAGAGACTAGTTATTACACAGGTGAAGCACTGAGAGACTAGTTATTACACAGGTGAAGTCTGAACAAACTAGTTATTACACAGGTGAAGTCTGAGAGACTAGTTATTACACAGGTGAAGTCTCAGAGACTAGTTATTACACAGGTGAAGCACTGAGAGACTAGTTATTACACAGTTGAAGTCTCAGAGACTAGTTATTACACAGGTGAAGCACTGAGAGACTAGTTATTACACAGGTGAAGTCTGAACAAACTAGTTATTACACAGGTGAAGTCTGAGAGACTAGTTATTACACAGGTGAAGTCTCAGAGACTAGTTATTACACAGGTGAAGCACTGAGAGACTAGTTATTACACAGGTGAAGTCTCAGAGACTAGTTATTACACAGGTGAAGCACTGAGAGACTAGTTATTACTCAGGTGATGTCTCAGAGACTAGTTATTACTCAGGTGAAGTCTCAGAGACTAGTTATAACACAGCTGAAGTGCTGAGAGACTAGTTATTACACAGGTGAAGTTTGAGAGACTAGTTATAACACAGGTGAAGTGCTGAGAGACTAGTTATTACACAGGTGAAGTCTGAGAGACTAGTTATAACACAGGTGAAGTGCTGAGAGACTAGTTATTACACAGGTGAAGTCTGAGAGACTAGTTATAACACAGGTGAAGTGCTAAGAGACTAGTTATTACACAGGTGAAGTCTGAACAGACTAGTTATTACACAGGTGAAGTCTGAGAGACTAGTTATAACAGAGGTGAAGTCTGAGAGACTAGTTATAACACAGGCGAAGGACTGAGGGACTAGTTATTACACCGGTGAAGTGCTGAGAGACTAGTTATTACACAGGTGAAATCTGAACAGACTAGTTATAACACAGGTGAAGCACTGAGGGATTAGTTATTACACAGGTGAAGTCTGAGAGACTTGTTATAACACAGGTGAAGCACTGAGGGAGTTATTACACTGAGGGAGTTATTACACAGAGGTCTGAGAGACTAGTTATTACACAGTGAAGCACTGAGAGACTAGTTATTACACAGCTGAATCACTGAGAGACTAGTTATTACACAGGTGAAGCATTGAGAGACTAGTTATTACACAGCTGAAGCGCTGAGAGACTAGTTATTACACAGCTGAAGCGCTGAGAGACTAGTTATTACACAGCTGAAGCGCTGAGAGACTAGTTATTACACAGCTGAAGCGCTGAGAGACTAGTTATTACACAGCTGAAGCGCTGAGAGACTAGTTATTACACAGCTGAAGCGCTGAGAGACTGAGAGAGTGTGTAGTGTATGAGTGATGTGTGATCTGCAGGTATGCAGGTGTTGACTGTCAATATATTCCTAGACATATTTCATCAGCCATGAGCTATTGTTCTTTCACTGGACTCTCACCTTGTTTTTGTTTTGTTTTGTTTTGTTTGTGTTGGCAGCTCCTCAACTCCCATGGCATTATGGGGTTCTCCCAAAATGCACAATGATAGCAGGGAGCATCTTAGTTTACTATGTTCCCTTTAACAGCATTAAGTGTCCTGATGCGTAGTGAGCCACTTACTGGAGCCTGAATTCATGTACACCGTCTAGTGATTCACACAGAGGAAGCCATTTGATACGCTCTCAGGGTATCGTTTATCAGTGTAGGGGAGTAAGTTACATGTAATAGAATTATGTAATTTAATTATAAAATAAATGTAACTTGTAATCAGTGGCGATAAATGAGAAAAAAACCCAAGTGTAATTAAATTAGTTATTTATGAAAATGTTAATGATTACATATCTTCACATCTGAATATTTTCACAACTATACAGATTTAAATAATTACTTTTTTTAATTGCTCTAAAATATCAGACACCAATATTTCAGAAGTTTAGGACGCACGCTCATTCAATAATTGTTTTATTTCCTATTTGGGTTTATATGCTTTGTTTTCAAGAAGGCAATGTGAGATATCAGTGTTTCCTGTCATAGCTATGAAAAGATTTGATTTAAAAAGAGGTGCTAAAGACTGGTTTTATGGTGGCTGTGATTTAAAATTAAATGATGATAATCTTAATGAATTAAATGATGATCTGAGGCACATGATCAGCTCTTACTGTACTCTCTATCACTGGAGCTGGAGGAGATTCCAGCAGCTCTGGTTGATAAGAGGAGAGGAGAGGTGTTACATCATGATCCTGTGGAGAGAAGAGTGTTGACCATCTGCAGTCACGCTGCTGTAAGCCGCTCTGTCCAGCAGGATCCATGCCTCCTGCACAAACAACACGTTTGCAGTGACTCTGTTCACAATAGATTGTTGTTATATCACATGTAATGTATCTGCATTGTGACATCACCATATGAGATGCTGCATCCCACACTTTCACTGCTGTTTGAATGTGTTCATTGCAGAATGTGTACAGTGTTTTACTCACTAGCAGCAGTGTTTAGAGTAATGCAGCTGATGCAGCACGCTAGAGTTCACTTCTGAGCACAGTCATCATCACAACACTCACACGGACACACAACTCATGAATGCACTGACCCCATGAGCCATTCTCCTGCTGGACTGGGTTCATCTCTGAGGGGCAGCTCAAACACATCTCTGCTTAGATTTGAGATACAGAAGTGTGTCATCGATGAGTGGAGCTCAGCATCATCTGACTGCAGATTCACACACAGACACATGCAGACAGCAGCGGTGTAGAAACAGAAGAGAAAGCCTGCTGGAGGGTTCAAAAGAGAAGCTTTCAGAAGTAATCAAGGGTAACTGCATGATGAATTGTGCTGTTTATCACCCAGTTATTGTATAGAATAAGAGCTGATGCAACACGATGAACATTATTAACAGCAATTATTATATGATGCAGTCACACTTGGTAGCAATATTAGTTGGTTCTGTTGTTGATTCAGGGTTAGCGTTTTGTGACCTTAGGGAGCGTGATGGGTTGTAGCATGGTAGGAGGCTAGTTAGGTACGCAGGACCTAAAACATTTAGGGCCTTATAGGTAAGTAATGATAATTTGTAACTGATACTGAACTTAATAGGTAGCCAGTGCAGAGACTGTAAAATTGGGGTAATATGATCATATTTTCTTGACCTGGTAAGGACTCTAGCTGCTGCATTTTGGACGACCTGTAGCTTGTTTATTGACGAAGCAGGACAACCACCTAGAAGTGCATTACAATAGTCCAGTCTAGAGGTCATGAATGCATGAACTAGCTTTTCTGCATCAGAAACAGATAACATGTTTCGTAGCTTGGCAATGTTTCTAAGATGGAAGAATGCAGTTTTTGTAACATTGGAAATATGATTTTCAAAAGACAAATTGCTGTCTAATATAACACCCAGATTTCTGACTGTAGAGGAAGTAACAGTACATCCGTCTAGTTGCAGATTGTAATCTACAAGATTCTGTTTAGTGTTTTTTGGTCCAATAATTAATATCTGTCTTATCCGAATTTAATTGGAGACAATTATTGGTCATCCAATCTTTTACATTTTTAACACAATCTGTTAGCTTAGATAATTGAGAAGTTTCATCTGGTCTTGTTGAGATATATAGCTGAGTATCATCAGCATAACAGTGGAACCTAATTCCGTATTTTCTAATAATATTACCAAGGGGCAACATGTATATTGGAAATAGAAGGGGACCTAGGACGGATCCTTGTGGCACTCCATATTTTACTGATGATAAATGAGATGACTCCCCATTTAAGTAAACAAAATGGTAGCGATCGGACAGGTAGGATCTAAACCATCTTAGAGCCTGCCCTTGAATACCTGTATAGTTTTGTAATCGATCTACGAGTATGTCATCTATGATCTATGGTGTCGAACGCAGCACTAAGATCAAGTAAGACTAGAAATGAGATGCAGCCTTGGTCTGACGCAAGGAGCAGGTCATTTGTAATTTTAACAAGTGCAGTTTCTGTGCTATGGTGAGGCCTAAAACCTGACTGAAATTCTTCATACAGATCATTTTTATGCAGGAAGGTGCTCAATTGAGCAGACACAACTTTTTCTACAATTTTAGACATAAATGGAAGATTTGAAATAGGCCTATAATTTGCCAGTACACTAGGATCTAGTTTTGGTTTCTTAATAAGAGGCTTGATAACCGCCAGCTTGAATGGTTTTGGGACGTGTCCTAAAGTTAACGACGAGTTTATGATATTGAGAAGCGGTTCTTCGGCTACAGGTAACAGCTCTTTCAGTAATTTAGTGGGTACAGGATCTAATAAACATGTTGTTGGTTTAGATACAGTGATAAGTTTATTTAGCTCTTCCTGTCCTATGGTTGTAAAGCACTGCAGTTTATCTTTGGGTGCGATGGATGAAACTGAAGTGTTAGACGGTGTAGAATCTACATTCGCTAATGTATTTCTAATGTTATCTATTTTATCAGTGAAGAAATTCATGAAGTCATTACTATTTAACGTTGGTGGAATATTTGAATCAGGTGGCGTCTGGTAATTTGTTAACTTAGCCACTGTGCTAAATAAAAACCTTGGATTGTTTTGGTTATTTTCAATGAGTTTGTGTATATGCTCTGCCCTAGCAGTTTTTAGAGCCTGTCTATAGCTGGAACAACAGTTCTGCCCAGATGGTATCGCTGCGACATATAGTTAATATCAGTTATACGCAGCATGCACGATACAAGGAAATGGTCTGTAATATCATCACTTTGAGGTACAATATCTATAGCAGTAAGATCGATTCCATGCGATATAATTAAATCTAGTGTATGATTAAAATGATGAGTGGGCCCGGTGACATTTTGCTTGACTCCAAAGGAGTTTATTAGGTCAGTAAACGCAAGTCCTAATGTATCATTTGCATTATCAACGTGAATATTAAAATCTCCCATGATTAGCGCCTTATCAACTGTAACTAGAAGGTCTGAGAGGAAATCTGCAAATTCTTTTAGGAATTCTGTATACGGCCCTGGTGGTCTATACACAGTAGCCAGAGCAAGAGATACATTAGATTTCTTTTGCATGTCTGACAGAGTAACATTTAGCAGAAGTATTTCAAAAGAGTTAAACCTGTATCCTGTTTTCTGGGTAACATTGAGAAGTAACATTGAAGTAGTGTAAAAGACGCTCTATAAGCTCGGGAAGAGAATATGTTGTGCATCTGTGAATGTTCTAGCAAATACGATCAGCTTGTGTAAGGAAAACTAATCTGCCATTTGCATGTGTCACGGTGTCTAGTCTCTGTTTCCCTGTGTCTCCACTAGTGGTCTCACTTCCCCATAGACACCTGAGTGCAATTAACAGGTGTGCAATTACTGTGATGAAGGGACAAGGCCTTGTGGGAATGGCAGTGCCTGCGGTGAGGTGCCTATGGGGTAGTGAGACCACTAGTGGAGACCCAGGGAAACACAGACCAGACACCGTGACAGCATGTCCATCATCACATCACAGCAATGCAGACTTAGTGCTCCAGCCTCACACTCAGTTTGACTCCAGTATTATTGTGTCTGTTTTTTTTTTTTTTATTTAGAGTGAGTTTGACACTGAAGTGTGTTCTCTTTCTCTCTCTCTCTCTCTCTCTTTCTCTCTCTCTCTCTCTCTCTCTCTCTCTCTCTCTCTCTATGCTGGTGCTGTCGGATCCATCCTCCCGCTCGAACCCTGCCGCTGATCAGATGATGAGGTAAGCTGCAGAACTGATTTATGATGGAGAATCCTGCTCATACTGTACTGCATACCGCACGCAGGCTGTTTACTTGTATTCACCATTGTAACCAAACTGGGGATGCCAAATGCAAATGTTAAGAACTTAAAGCCTTTGTGTATAATGCATTATAAAAGTACATCTACATTTATGCATTTAGCGGATGCTTTTATCCAAAGTGACTTACAGTGCATTCAGGCTATATATAAAAATAAAGGAAAATAATAATAATAAAATTGGGGACTCTACGGTCCTTTTTTGGTGGAGGACAGGCTTGCACAATCTTGTGAACAATTGTAACCACAGTTAATATATTATAACACTTATCAATTCATTGCTACACTATGCATTTTAAATTTGGTTATAATTACACAACTAGTCAAAGGTTTTTGAACAGTCAGATTGTTAATGTTTTTTAAAGAATTCTGTTCACCAAGCATTTATTAGGTCCAAAATACAGCCAAAGCAGTGATATTGTGAAATACACTCACCTAAAGGATTATTAGGAACACTCTGTGTCTTCAGTGTAGACTACAGGAGCACTGAGCAGCATAGAGCGCCCTCTCACGGTTGTAGACGGTAATGTTTTCTATTGGTTCATTTCTCTCGGTTCATTTCTCTCAGTTCATGTCAAATTAATTTTGATAAATAAGTCGCACCTGACTATAAGTCGCAGGACCAGCCAAACTATGAAAAAAGTGTGACTTATAGCCCGGAAAATAGGGTAATCAACCAATCACAAGGCAGTTGCTTCAATGTTTTAGGGGTGTGGTCCTGGTCAAGACAATCTCCTGAACTCCAAACTGAATGTCAGAATGAGAAAGAAAGGTGATTTAAGCAGTTTTGAGCGTGGCATGGTTGTTGGTGACAGACGGCCGGTCTGAGTATTTCTCAGTAACTCAGTTACTGGGATTTTCACGCACAACCATTTCTAGGGTTTACAAAGAATGGTGTGAAAAGGGAAAAACATCCAGTATGTGGCAGTCCTGTGGGCGAAAATGCCTTGTTGATGCTAGAGGTCAGAGGAGAATGGGCCGACTGATTCAAGCTGATAGAAGAGCAACTTTGACTAAAATAACCACTCGTTACAACCGAGGTATGCAGCAAAGCATTTGTGAAGCCACAACACACACAACCTTGAGATGGGTGGGCTACAACAGCAGAAGACCCCACCGGGTACCACTCATCTCCACTACAAATAGGAAAAAGAGGCTACAATTTGCACAAGCTCACCAAAATTGGACCGTTGAAGACTGGAGAAATGTTGCCTGGTCTGATGAGTCTCTGATGATTTCTGTTGAGACATTCAGATGGTAGAGTCAGAATTTGGCGTAAACAGAATGAGAACATGGATCCATCATGCCTTGTTACCACTGTGCAGGCTGCTGGTGGTGGTGTAATGGTGTGGGGGGGATGTTTTCTTGGCACACTTTAGACCCTTAGTGTCAATTGGGGATCGTTTAAATGCCACGGCCTACATGAGCATTGTTTCTGACCATGTCCATCCCTTTATGACCACCATGTACCCATCCTCTGATGGCTACTTCCAGCAGGATAATGCACCATGTCATGAAGCTCGAATCATTTCAAATTGGGTTTCTTGAACATGACCATGAGTTATGGCCCCCACAGTCACCAGATCTCAACCCAATAAGAGCATCTTTGGGATGTGGTGGAACCGGTGGGTGTGTCTCCTGCGCACTGACGACACAGGTAACTGATCCAAAACAAAATATAGCCTATTTCTTTATGAACATCATTTTTCAGGAATTTTTAAACATGAACATATTAGTATCGGAAATGGATTTGAATATATTACAATGGATAATACAATTATGCTGTTAATATTGCTCTTGGGGGTCAGTTCTCCTCTGACCAGACGAAACCAGTAGTTCAATTCCAGGCTGCAGCAAAGTCAGATTGTGCAGAAGAATCATCTGTTTCCTGTGGTCTTGTCCTGGTGCTCCTCTGAGACAAGGTCTTTACAGGGGATCTGTATCTGGGCTCTAGTTGTCCTGGTCTCCGCTGTCTTTCAGGGATGTAGAGGTCCTTTCTAGGTGCTGATCCACCATCTGGTCTGGATACGTACTGGATCCAGGTGACTGCAGTGACCCTCTGATCTGGACACAGACTGGATCTGGTGGCTACGGTGACCTCGGAATAAGAGAGAAACAGACTAATATTAGCGTAGATGCCATTCTTCTAATGATGTAGCAAGTACATCGGGTGTTATGGGAAGTGTTCCCGGTTCCGGTTTTCCTAATTAATGCAGCCTAAAAATCCTTTAACGGATTTGGATATTAAAAGCATATTAGTATGTTATGTGTATGCCAGGTTAAAGAGATGGGTCTTTAATCTAGATTTAAACTGCAAGAGTGTGTCTGCCTCCCGAACAATGTTAGGTAGGTTATTCCAGAGTTTAGGAGCCAAATAGGAAAAGGATCTGCCGCCCGCAGTTGATTTTGATATTCTAGGTATTATCAAATTGCCTGAGTTTTGAGAACGTAGCGGACGTAGAGGAGTATAATTTAAAAGGAGCTCATTCAAATACTGAGGTGCCAAACCATTCAGGGCTTTATAAGTAATAAGCAATATTTTTAAATCTATACGATGTTTTATAGGGAGCCAGTGCAGTGTGGACAGGACCGGGCTAATATGGTCATACTTCCTGGTTCTAGTAAGAACTCTTGCTGCTGCATTTTGGACTAGCTGTAGTTTGTTTACTAAGCGTGCAGAACAAACACCCAATAAAGCATTACAATAATCTAACCTTGAAGTCATAAATGCATGGATTAACATTTCTGCATTTGACATTGAGAGCATAGGCCGTAATTCAGTGTTCCATGATCTTCAGAAATCATAATATTATCCTGATTTGCTTCTTCTTATTATTATTATCATCATCATCAATATTTAAAGCATTTGAGTAGATTATTATTATTATTATTATTATTAATATTATTATATATTTAAAAAATTTTGCAGGATTTTTTGATGAATATAAATATCCGAAGAACAGTAAATAAAAAAGTTTTGAAACATTATGCTCTACACCATTCAAAAGCTTGGAGTCTGTACATACATATATACTGTATATATATATATATATATATATATATATATATATATATATACACACAGGTGCACACTCTAATCATCTAATCAGTTAATTAACTCAAAACACCTGCAAAGACTTTAAATGGTCTCTCAGTCTAGTTCTGTAGGCTACACACTCATGGGGAAGACTGCTGACCTGACAGTTGTCCAAAAGATGACCACTGGTCATTGCAAAAGAGGCTGGCTGTTCACAGAGCTCTGTGTCCAAGCACATTAATAGAGAGGCGAAGGGAAGGTAAAGAAAAAAAAAGTGTACAAGCAATTGGGATAACCACACCCTGGAGAGGATTGTGAGACAAAACCCACTCAAAAATGTGGGGGAGATTCACAAAGAGTGGACTGCAGTTGGAGTCAGTGCTTCAAGAACCTCTACACACAGACGAATGCAGGACATGGAGAGTCTGGAGGAAGAGAGGAGAGGCACGCAATCCACGTTGCTTGAGGTCCAGTGTAAAGTTTCCACAGTCAGTGATGGTTTGGGGTGTCATGTCATCTGCTGGTGTTGGTCCACTGTGTTTTCTGAGGTGAAAGGTCAACACATCGTATACCAGGAAGTTTTAGAGCACTTCATGTTCCTGCTGCTGACCAACTTTATGGAGATGCAGATTTCATTTAACAACAGGACTCTGCACCTGCACACAGTGCCAAAGCTACCAGTACCTAGTTTAAGGACCATGGTATCCCTGTTCTTAACTGGTCAGCAATCTCACCTGACCTTATCCCCATAGAAAATCTATAGTCGATATAGATTAGAAAATCTGTGTGGTATTGTGAAGAGGAAGATGTGATATGTCAGACCCAGGAATGCAGAAGAGCTGAAGGCCACTATCAGAGACACCTGGTCTCTCATAACACCTGAGCAGTGCCACAGACTGATCGACTCCATGCCACGCCGCATTGCTGCAGTCATTCAGACAAAAGAGCCACAACTAAGTATTGAGTGCTGTACATGCTTATACTTTACATGTTCATACTTTTCAGTTGGCCAAGATTTCTAAAAAATCCTTTCTTTTTATTGGTCTTAAGTTATATTCAAATTTTCTGAAATACTGAATTTGGGATTTTCCTTAGTTGTCACTTTTTCTTTCATTTGTTGGTTTGGTAACATTTCAATGAAGGACTGAAACTGTTTAAATAATATTGTGAAAGTCTGCTCCAAAATTATTGGAATCCAAATGTGCGACCTAAATTCTCTGTGGGAGAAACGTGTTCTTCAAAAAGTAAAAAGTCTGTTGAACCAACATCATATTTTGGGTGATGAATTTGTTCTAATGCCATCAGGTCGGTCTTACTTGCAGCCCCCTAGAAAGACAAACCGTTATGGGAGATCATTTATTCCTTCAGCAATTATGCTGTTAAACATTGAGCTGAGCAAATAATTATGGACTGATCTGTTCTGTTTCTTTTTTTTTATTATTATTTTTTATTCTGCTTTGATTTCTTTTTAATTATAAATTGTTCTTGGAGCCGGACCCTATCATGTTACCCTTGTTATATACATACTATGGCTGTGTGAATGGTTGTATGTCTAGACGGTGTACTGTAGAAACTGAATTGCCCTTTGGGGATTAATAAAGCTATCTGTATCTGTATCTGTATCTGTACTTGTATTTAGCAAGGATGCTTTACATTTTTCATAAAAGATGAATGCTGTTCTTCTGAACTTGCTATTCATCAAAAAAACCTGAAAAAAAGATAGTCACCTGTTTTCAATATAATAATAATAAAAATAATAATAATAACTTTTGGGCAGCAAATCAGAATATTAGAATAATTTCTGAAGATCATGTGACTGGATTAATGATGCTAAAAATTCAGCTTTGAAATCACAGGAATAAAATACATTTAAAATGTTCAAATAGAAAACAGTTCTTTTAAATAGCAAAAATCATATCATATTTGCTGTACTTTGTACCAAATAAATGCAAGCTTGGTGAGCAGAAGACACTTTAAAAAAAGATAAAAAATCTTACTGTTCTAAATATTTTGCCTGGTAGATATAATGCATTACAATGCACAGTAATAACCCTTCATGATGCATTATACATGAAGGCTTTAAGTGAAGTGTTGCTGATTTCCTGACTGTCCTACACATGATGAAGGAGCTCAATGCAGACGGGTCACAGTGCTGTCACATGACCTGTCCTGCTGCAGAAATACAGACAATAACAAACCATCCATCAGCAGTTGTTGTTTGGATGTTGGAGGTTATCCGTGTTCGGTATATGCTGTGTGCTGCAGTAAAAGCAGTTTTTCTCACGCTATGAATCATGGGATGTCACGGTCATTCTTCTGATGAGAGATGAGTTCTCATGCTGTGAATAAAGTCTGAGCAGTTTCTCATTCCTGCTGTTGCTCAAGAGAGAGTTGGGTCACTGGTTTCACTGTTGCAAACATTCCCATCCGGTTCTGTGGAATGCTGCCGGATGATCTGGATGAGCTCACTGATCTTCATCCGCTCTTCTGTTTCCCAGCATGCTCTGGGCCATCGAGTGACTCGTGGCTCTGCAGCTGTATTTGAACATGTTGATATGTGGCTAAAGAGCAGACAAACCGTGTGTTTGGTGTCAAGAGTGTCTGCTTTATTTGCATTGGTTCATATCAGCCTTCTGCGGATGCAGTTTCAGATGCTTCACCTCAAACCCCTGAATCAGCTGCACACAGAGCTCAGATCTTCAGATCACGGAGGACTCCACATCAGATAGCTGAAGGAATAGCTCAGCCCTTGAACAGAAACAGTGTATTGTTTGGTTGCCCTCATACAGCATAAAAATACCATAAAAGTGATCCATGCACTAGGAACAGACCTGTTCTCTAAACCAATGACTCTGTCCTAATGCATCACACCACAAAAGACGGTTGTACATGTTTGGAACGACATGAGGATGAACAAATCAGGGCAGACTTTTCATTTCTGACTTAATCTGCTAATGAAGCATAGATTCCTTCACTAGTGTTGTAGTTTCACTAGTAGTCCTGACGGAAGACTCACAGACTGTGAATACTGTCTGTGAATACAGCAGTTTGTTTTCCAGCCCACCACAGGCTGCTCCAGAATAACATGCTACTCACAGCATCTGCAGTTTCTCTCTTTGTGATGATGTTGGTGATGGTTGTGCCTCTGCTCGTCTCTCCTGGGTGCGGTGCTTCTAGTGCAATGAACAGAAAGAGGCAGAGAAGTCAACTCTGAGGTTATGATGTCATCTCATGCCGCTTCTGACCGCAGATATGTGCCTACTGTACAGCTGTGTGTGTTTGATGCCTAGATTTGGTGTTTAGCTGGCCTGCTGACTCGCACACGCTCACAGTCTGTGTGTTTCTCTGTCCTCAAGGGTCCTCCTCGCAGAACCTCTCAGACCTGCGTGCCCACTACTGCCTCGGCTTTAAATACCACACAGAAAAAGCATCTCTAGAGCAGGCTTTATGAGCAAGACTTTCACTCACATCACTGTAGTTGAGACTCTTGCTGCAAGTGCAGTGTCAGACTGAAGCACTGCTTCTTCCCCAGGTTAATGTGAGATGGAGTGAAATTATATGATCTTTTTTGACAGCGGTTACTGGAGTTGAGCATTTATAGATCCTCAGGAGGATTAAATAATGATTGATTATTATTATTATTAATTATCGAAGGCGATTCATCTCGGATAATGAACGCGATATTGCGTAGGTTGTTGTTGATTTTACATTTTAGGGTTAATTTTCACAGCTTTTATGATCTGTCTGTCATCAACTGCTGTTGTTTTTCTCAGCCGATCAGGTCGTCGTTGGTTGCTGATGTCACCAGTACTTTCCAAACTCTTGATTTCTCCATGCCCTTTGTTTGTCCTTTAGTTCTAATTGACTTTCAATTTTTATAGCATCCAAATTATAGAAGCAGATTAGTCTCAAATATAATTCACGCAAAAAACACGATTCACACATGCGTAGACAATTTCACATGCATGAAACCTAATTCACGTACACACACAAAAAAAATAAAATTCACGTGCGTGAAAAAAATACATATTCACAAAAAGCAATTCACATGCACAAAATAAAATTATAGATTTATAAAATACATTTCACAAATGCAAAAAACAATTTGTAGATATACAACTGTGAACAAAAACCTTTGAATGTTTAAAAGGTACAAGTGTCTGAATGTACGAATCGTCATTTACTACGAATCCACTCGGATTTGTGTGTGTGTGTTTTTGAGACTTTCCTGGCAGAGCTCTCTTCCCACGTGGGTCTGTCGTACTCTTTAACCAATCAGATGCGAGCTTACCATTCAACCAATCATATCATAAGCCACTGAGTGCATTCAAGGAGCACGATTCTGCGCACCTTTTGTGCAATATGATTAATTAGAATGGAAAGTAAGCCTTTACATCAGTAATCCAGCATGGCGAATGAAGAACGGGAAGCAAAGGTAAGAGTTTAGTTTATTTAGTTTATCGTTTACACATTCAATTAGAAAACTAGTTAGAAAAAAATACAGTTGTAACAGGACAGTTACAGTAATTATAAATTAAACTGCAATCAGGATAGTAAAAAGAAAGACCTGTAAAGACAAAAGTAACATTTTGAGAGTTGTGAAATTATAATTCTAAATAATCTTGTTTTATAAATTGATGTCTGTTAAGTCAGTGTGTACTTTCTTACAGTAATACATTTTAAAACATGTAGCCTAGTCATTGTTAACCACTAAGTCGAAGCAATGTAGTTCGATCAAGATAAACAACTTCAGATATTTAGAAACGTTGTTTAATTTGTAAATATATTGTCTGTACATTGAAATGCATCTTTCTCTTCTTATAATTTAGGAATATCTAAAGCAGTATATTCTTCAGCGACTTCATTATCGTTTAGTTCAGGGATTCCCAAAGTGTGGTGCGCGAGAGGAAAAATGTAATGGCGGTCTGTTTTTTTTTTTTTATGGGATTTTTCCGTACAATAGAAAAACATGAACAGTAAACATTTCCTTTGTAATCGCTTTTATTTTAAATAAAAAACTATAATGTATTAGTTTTCTATGGAAACGTAGAAGACAGATGCTGTCTTCAACACTGTTCTTCTTTTATGTACTGCAGGCTAATATGCGTGCCAACTCGTTTCATTCATTCCATAATATATATTATAAATATGCTTAACTGGTTGGAATCAGAGAAACTGTCAAGTCGGACATCTTATGATAAAGTTGTTAGTCAGGAGGAGAGGGGTCAAGAGAGAGTGAGGATTTGGAGGCAACAGAGACGAAGAGAATAGAGAAAGAAAATGAGCAAATAAAAACCTTGAGGAAATCCCTCTCTCGCTGCAGGCTGAGCGACTTTTGCGCTACACTTGAAAACTTCCAGATGCATCCTCTTTCTTTTTATTTTACGTTTGAGCCTATGCTCTTTGCAACTTAATTATGTTGTGGATCGTGTGGAGGCTAATTTTATTGTCGCACTTGAAAGATTTCAGATTGATCCTCGTTTTTATTTATTTTATATATTTCTTATTCTCTTTAATGATGTGGATCGTTTGTAACTTCATTGCAATTTAATTCAATGTACTGTCGTTCTAATTTCCATAACCGTTATGTTATAGTGCAGCGGTATTTTCCTGTGCACCCACTTCTATGTCCCAACCGGGTTGGCGCACCCCCATTTTAAACATTCAAAGTTTTTTGTTCACAGTTGTATATCTACAAATTGGTGTTTTGCATTTGTGAAACATATTTTATAAATATATAATTTTATTTTGTGCATGTGGATTGCTTTTTGTGAATATATATTTTTTTCACGCACGTGATTTTTTTTTTTTTTGTGTGTACGTGAATTAGGTTTCATGCATGTGAAATTGTCTACGCATGTGTGAATCATGGTTTTTGCGGGAATTATATTTGAGACTAATCTGCTTCCATACCAAATTGCTTGCTTTTTTTTCGAGAGTCGGCTTCCTCGTCTTCATCCTGGATTGTGTGTGTCATTGTCGAATGCAAGACTTAGAATGCAGAAGCAATGGATGAAACCAGGCGGGAAGGAACTCGACCGGAAGTTGAAGTCGCCCGCTTGCCGCCATCTTGTAGCAGAACTTCACTTGTGTTAGCATTCCCATTGACTCCCATTCATTTTGGCGTCACTTTGACAGCGAATAGCTTTACCTCTGAGGCGTTTAAAGACTCCGTTTGTCCATTATTTATTTCTAAAGAAACACAAAAATTTATAAAAGGTTCCATTACCTTGTATCTTACTTTATGTTCCCGTAGAAGCAGTTTTTGTAAAAATAGGCTGATCTTCTTAGCTGGTAAAACATCTTTGTGTTCAATCACCCAATAATAAAATGTGACATTCTGTAGTTTTGTCTCATATTCATCTTTGAATCATATTTATATATTTCTTGACTCCACAGCAAACAGAATGATTTTGTCTTTACTGTTCCAATATGTATGGAGGGCACTGTACTTATATGTGTGTGTGTGTGTGTCTGTGTGTGTGTGCACCTTTGTTTAGTTGCTGTAATTAACAAAACTATTTTTCTTTCCTAACAGCTACAGAAAGGTAATAAATCATCAAATTAAACTATTCTGCTACAACAATCCCAAAATATGATCTGAATTCCAGTTACATATTGAGTGAGATTTTGCTTAGCAGTGCATTCATTTGTCACAGTTTGATAATGTTTTGTCATTTCGTGCAGGCGAGCTCATCACTGAACCTCCACACTTTTATTAGGAAGCTTCTGTGTAGTTCACAACAGCAGTTACTCATACACTTCTCATTGTGCACCTCGTGAACTCTAGCTCCGTCTATGAAATGTTTGAAATGTAAATACTAAGTGAAATATAAGCCGTGATGTAGTTTGATAGGTGAGGAACAGACAGAAAGATCTTATTAACAGTCCTTCCTTAAACACTCTAGTTTGTGCTGCCTTCAGTAAATAACAATGCTGTTACTTTGTCACATTGTAGACATCATTCAAAACAATAACGACAACTCATCTTCACTTTATTTGAATGTGTATCACATAATATGAATTGTCCTGCAACTGGGTTAATGAGATGTACTCCAGCTCCTTATATGAGATGATAATACATTACATCCTAATAATGCAAATGGATTAGTTGCTTGTACGGGATGTTCCAGCCATGGTCTCTCTGGCTCGGCCCGGGTCTTGTGTTCTAGAACGACACCCAAAGAAGCTGGCCTTACAGAGGTTTTTCTATAAATAGTCTCCGGCCTGGTTCTCATGGCTCTGTGCGACCCCAGGGATCCGGCAGGCTCCGAGCGCTGCATCAGGGCTGCTGTTAGATGAGGCTGGACATGTGGTTTAAAATGAGTTTCAGATTGTCAAAGCTAATCTTCATAATGTTGCTGATCTACTGTTCAGCATGCACAGATTACCCCGTAAGCCCAGAACTATGCCATTGCCTTTTACTACAACTCCATTTCCATGGACACTTTATGGCGGGGTGTGGAGCTGCAGCTGTGCCCTAAACGCCATCCAGATGTGCCCGGCACAGACAGGAAGCAGTAAACCGGCTGGATGTAACACTGGACGACAGGCCTAGATCACTGCCCAAACCCTGAAAGACACTGGGGCCCTGAGAGCCCCATTAATGTGTTCAGCATTATACAGTTACTTACCAGCGCTAATGACTGCTGCCAGACCGACACAAACACATCATTAATACAGCTCCTCAACAACAGTAAGATAAAAGACACCAGTGTATAATGGATCATTTTATTAACAGTGCAGTTCAGAACTAGATGTTCTGAAGATCCACAATCTGCTCGGTGGATGTGTTCGGCACTATAGAGACTGGATTAACAGGCCAGTGAGACGTCAAACATAAGGAGAGGTGCTTTAGCTAGTGTTCATCTCATGTGACCAAGAGCCTCCAACTGACCTGTGTGTGGAATGTGGAGCCACACTGAGACACTTAATGAACTTAAAGACATTCATGCAGACTTTGTGTGTTTCCTCTGGCTGACTCACATTACTTTAACATCTGTCTGGATGTTGATGAAGAAACACTGCTCTCAGTGTGTGTGTGTGTGTGTGTGTGTGTGAAAGAGAGGGAGAATGCATGATGTTCTCTGATTCTCTTCCATGCATTTACACCAGATAGTCACTGTCTAAATAAATACAACTGGTTCAGTCAGTTATTAGTTCAGTCAGCCCGGCATATGTGGCAAGGCATACCAACTATTACAGATTACAAACCACCTAACACTGTTCCCCCTCCAGCTCTGCCTCCCTCCCAGAATGAGCTCATCACTTTCATGCTCGTGTGAGTGTATGTATAAATATAATTAATAACAAAGTAATATTTTATAAGTTAAATTAACAACATTATTAATCCCACAAGGGGCAATTAATATATGGTAGCAGCATTGTATAACAACTTAACCCTTGTGGATTGTTCACTACCCTTTAGAGTTGTTCGGCATGAAAACATCCACTCAGTTAAACTGCTGTAAAATGTATCAAATTCATATTTGTTTTTTTTTTGTTTTTTTGCATAAATCTGTTAATCAACCTCAGTCCTGATCAAAACTAACAAATGTTTTCTTAAAAATCCAAGATTTTAACTCTTTAATTGCCAAGTTCATAAATGATGTCACTGATTTGGGGGGGGAAACACACAAAATGACTTCTTTTCAATATAAAAGTAATTGTGGCTGGATTTTTTTTTTTTAGTTTACTTTTTAAAACAGTCTTGAGCATGTCAAAGATTAGTAGCAACATTGGCTTTGATGCAGTTTTAGTTTTTGTGCAGCATTATATTTTAATTTTTTCTCCCTAATTTGTTGTTGGTGGCTGTTTTTGCCCCATTGACTTCCATTATAATGACATTTTTTGATTGCAAAGCCATGACACCATGTAATCATGCATTCTTGATTGTTTGTGGTTTTCCCTTTTGGGAAGAGGTAAAATGTGTTAATTTTACAGTTGATCACTAGGTGGGACCATTTACCATTTAGATAGGCCTGTGCAAAAAAAGCTTAGTTTCTGACTTGTATATGAATCTATATGGAGTATAACAGCATATTGTATTGAGTGTGTATGTGTGTGTGAGAAAGAGAGAGTGGATTAATTTAGTGGATGTTTTCATCCACGAACATCCCGAAAGGGTAGTGAATTTGTCCACAGTGTACCGTTGAGTTTTTGAAAAACGTCCCCAACAACGCACAAGGGTTAATACAAACATGAGATATCACAATACAAAAATAAATGATTAAAAATGCTGCGACCTCTAGAGGGTGATAGGGGAATGCCTCCAGCGTGACCGGTGTCTGAAATATGAGTGTAAAAACGACAATAAACTATAAAGTGACTGCGGGTATAAAAGAGCAACTGCAGAATACGCAATCCACTTCTTTGTCAGAAGGAGGGGAGGAATGCCTGAAGCATGGCAGGGCAGGTTACATGCGTAACCTGAGGCCTTGCCTTTCGAAAGGGAGCTCCACGCTGCTTCTTTTGGGGGTGCTAGGAGAACAGTATACCGACGCCTCCATGCTGAGGGATGAGTGCCCAAATAACTGGATTGCATAAGTCAAAGACTCAAGGAACATCATCCCTGCCCCTGGGAAATTGCTTTGGCCAGATATAAAGCTCTACAGGCAGGCTCAAAGCTTGTCAACATCATAGACTAGCTCACCCATCAAATTATGGAACTCTTAAGAATGGAGGTCTCAGCAAAATGACTCTCTAAACCAAGAGGAGACCTGGCTACACTCAAATTACCAATAGTACCAATAGTACTGCCTAAACGGAGCTCTGGAGAGCGGAGGCTTCAGCAGGATGACTCTCTTCAACAAACAGAAACCTAACAACGCTCAACCCTGGTAGGGGAACTCTTAAGAGTGGAGGTCTCAACATAACGACTATCTAAAGCGAGAGGAGGCCTATCTACACTCAGCGCCAGAGGCATTTAGTTAGGCTCAAAAAGAAAGAGCCTACAGACCCATATTTCTGCCAAAGACAGAGATTTGAAGAGCAGAGGCTTCAGCAGGATGACTCTCTTAAACGAGAGGAAACTTAACAACACTCAATCCTAGTTTAGGAGCTCTTAAAAGTAGAGATCTCAGTATAACGACTCCCCAAAGCAAGAGGAGACCTAGCTAAAAAACTAGAAAGAGCCTTCAAACTCATATTACTGCCAAAGACGGAGCTCTGAAGAACAGAGGCTTCGGTACTGTTGGACTGAGAGGCTCAAAAAGAACCTCACAACCTGAAAAAAGTTGCAAAACAAAAATACTAAGGAGCAGAATGCTCAGCATAACTCTCTAAGCGAGAGGAGCAGAAACCATGCTCCACCTAAATACACATACCTGGGCTGAGAGGATGAGGAGGCTCAAACAAGAGCTTAACAACTCAAAAAACTTGATATTACACCAAGTCAGGAGCCTTCTTCACCAATAATGTAGATATCAGAGGTTTTTGAACTACAATTGGTATTCCACATTATACACAATTCCTGTTCTGTAAAATAATAAATAATAAAACAAAAAAGGGAACTCTGAAAGAGAAAGCACTCCTTGTCAGATTCCTTCCATGCCCTGCCTCCAATCCCTGTGATCGGTCTGATTAACTCCCTCGGCGCCGCAAGGTCACGTGGGTGAGAGACGCACAATTCTCAGAAAGAATCAAGCATACAAGGCATTCTCAGCATGACCACATCTCACAGCGTGGCTGTATCTCCTTTGAGAGCCAAGCACACTCCGTTCAGTTGCTAAATTCCCTCAAGAATCAGGCAAGAACAGAAACCACCACCAATGCATCGCATTAAGCTTGTTCAACTCCATTGAGGCGAACACACTCGTGCAAACTCTGACAAAGAAATCGAGTACAGACCTCTGCTCTCATAGTTCCACGAATGCAAACAGAGAGCGCATCCTTCTCTCACGTGAGTCAAACGCATGTGGAGGCATTCCCCATCACCCTCTAGAGGACACAGCGTGGAGTTCCCTTTCGAAATTACAAAATAAAAAAATTAAAACAAAGTGTTACATTTTAAATTGCGAAAAAGTATAGCCTCTAGAACAAAAGTGAATTAATATCTATAAGATGAACATTTAATGTTTCTGAAACTTCAGAGTAAACCCTCAAGGGGTACCTTCAGTTTCCTAAGAACATACATTCTTTGATGCACTTTCTTAATAATGACCTCTGTGTTCTGCTGGAACTTTAAAGTAGTATCAAAGATCGTTCAAAGATACTTCTTTTCCATAAAAATACACAGGTGTCACCTTTGAGGATTTTTTGGTAAACCAGCACAAAGACGTCCTCGTCCTCAAAGCCTCACCACTCTCACGTGTCAGTGATTATGAATAGATTAAATGAAACGGGACAAATTTAATCTAAGCCTCAAGCATCGACGACAGATCGCTGTTTTTCAATGGAAAGCTTATAAAGACTGTATTTGCTACATTTGTGTAAGCAGTAATAATAATAATAATAATAATTCCTTAAATTTATATAGCACTTTTCTAGACACTCAAAGCGCTTACATAGTCAAGGGGTATCTCCTCATCCACCACCAGTGTGCAGCATCCACCTGGATGATGCGACGGCAGCCATAGTGCGCCAGAACGCCCACCATACACCAGCTTACTAGTGGAGAGGAGACAGAGTGATGAAGCCAATCGGCAGATAAAGGGATTGTTAGGAGGCCATGACGGTCAGAGGCCAATGGGCGAATTTAGCCAGGATGCCGAGGTCACACCTCTACTCTTTACGAAAGACATCCTGGGATTTTTAATGACCACAGAGAGTCAGGACCTCGGTTTAACGTCTCATCCGAAGGACGGTGCTTGTTGACAGTATAGTGTCCCCATCTCTACACTGGGGCGCTAGGACCCACACAGACCACAGGGAGAGCACCCCCTGCTGACCTCACTAGCACCTCTTCCAGCAGATACCTAGAACATACATAACTCTAAACTTCCAAGAAAAATGTTTGCCTTTATGAACGAGAGAAAAGTGTCACTTGTGTGTGTGTGTGTCTGTGTCTGTGTGTGTGTGTGTGTGTGTCTGTGTGTATGTGTGTGGGTGTGTGTGTGTGTCTGTGTGTGTCTGTGTGTGTGCATGTGTCTGTGTGTATGTGTGTGTGTGTGTGTGTGTGTGTGTGTGCGAGAGACCCAACATGTGTTTTTCATCCAGATATCAAAGTGCTTCCCTTCCTGTCACCTTACATGCACGCACACACACACACACACACACACACACGCGCACGCACACACACACACACACACACGCACGCACGCGCACGCACACACACACACAGAATACGAGAAATATCTGTGTCTGCTGAAACTCAACCTCACTGTCAATCCTCACATCTTATGCTTGATATACAGGACCTTTATATTCACTCCTGCAGTTTTTACTGGAAAACGAATCTTCTCTCTAAACACAGTTCTACCAGAAAGACTCTGTATTGTAACAATCATCCATTTATTAATGACCCAGCAAGCTGTATACAAACAATAAGTATTTGGCGTAGGCCCCATCTGTAACTCGCTATCCGAGGGTATGGATTCAGCATTTCCTGCCTGAAGATGAAGGCAGGGGCGCAGCCGACCCCGTGAAGTTTTTAGAGGGACCGTCCTGGTGGTGGTGGGGTGGTTTGGAGGGGGAGAAACATCCTGCGGTGATAAAGAAGATGGAGAGAAGAAGCTTTCTTATTGGTGGAGGGAGGAACCATCTTGGTGGTGGAGGGGTGGAGCTTTCACATCTGTGTTAAACTGAGACAGGATCATCAGAGATGTGCATGAGGCTGGCACCACTGTGTCTGATGATAGACACGGTCTTGTGTTGTGTCTTTACTTGTGATTTGGGTCAAACCAAAGCCTTTGCTTGTAGGTGAAACAACTTTATCAGGCTTTATCACATTTCTGGTTTTGCGTCAAGGCTCCCAGAAGATTCATAGACAAAAAAGGGGGGGGGGGGCACTTGACCTTGACCCTGAAGAACCAAAGATATAAAGATCCTTATAAAGAAGATATCACACTTCCGGATATGAGACTCCCGACCTCCTGAATCAAACATTTCCTTACAGCTATACAGACGAGGTTGGGTCACCTAACAGATGTCCAGATGCATGACCAGCTGTGTGTGTGTGTGTGTGTGTGTGTGATGCAGACGGGACTGAACCAGTGGGAAACAGAGGAGTACACTGAGCAGCGTGTGTTTCAAGCTCTCAGCAGAGCAGAGAGAGACTGTAGATGCTCTTGACTCTTATTGATTTGTACTGTATGGACATCCCAGAAACACACAACTAACACTACGGTTTATAACTGCTATAGATATATCCCTGACCTACTCGTGAGAGATATGTCTTCATGCCACGTGAATGGAAAGCACCTAGAAACAGCCAGAACACTCATGCAGTAGCACCGTGACTCTCGGAGAACTTTGAGCACCCTGGTCACGCTGCGCTGCAGACGCTGAAGATCCGTGTGTGTTTGGGAACGAGCCCGTCTCAGGCGTGATGAGGTCATGATTTGGTTGAGCTCCAGGCTGGTGTGGCACTGTATGCTAACAGAACACTTTACAAACGTCAGCTCGTGAAGCTGCGTGATTCACCGAGGACAGATGATGCTGCAGCCTTCTCCTGCTGAAGTAAGTCTGATGAGGAGGAGACTACACTGATGTAGAGTTTATTCTCTCTGGTCTTCTGTATTTGATCATCTCTAGCTGATCAGCAGCAGGTTGTTGCAGTGAAAACGCTTTGATTAATCATGTTTGACTTCTTGTTTTGGTTGTTTTTCTCATCACTCTTGTCAGCTCGTGGGTCTTTAGCGGCAGTGAATGTCAGTGTGTTGTGTAGATGTGAAGAGGGTTTTCTTTGGTTTGTTAGATGCAGAATCTGTAAGTGAGTTTCAGATATGGAGGATCATGATTTTGAGGTTCTCTGCCTGTTCTCTTACACTTCTTCCCTCAGGTTTACTTGGGCATTAGCCAAACCTCAAAAAACATTAACTTGCTAACAGTTGTAGTTAATGACCCTATCAGGTGAATATCTCACATAGAGGAACTGTGTGGAATAAGATGTTGAGCCACACGTCACCCATCCAAACAATACAGAGTGTGATCTTTTTAATTATTTTTCTGTGTACTGTGCCTTGATTAGTGTGTGTGTGTGTGTGTGTGTGTGTCCTGAATGAAATGCCAGGAAATCTCAGATGCACCGCTGTAAGCAAACACACACTTCATTTTATTTAAGCTTATGACACTTTATGTGTTTAGTTTTTTTTCCTCAGATTTTTTTCAGCATTAAGTTTAAATGGACCACATTTTTTATTGAACAGTCCCTGTGACTTGTGCTTAGTAAAAAAAAATAAAAATAAAAGGATATTTCTTTTAAACGTTCTATCTTAAAGATGACTTGTGTTTAATGTGTTTGTGTTTGAAGATTTTCTCAAATATTAGCAATTAGGGGTGAAATAAAGATGAATGGACATGTCAAGCCTCATGTAATCACTCAGTCAGGGTTTCAGTAAATCAGCTTGTTAACTAAATGTCACGTAACATTTCATTTAGCTCAGGCTAGTCATCAGTGTCCACGGCTCGATAGTTCACTAGAGAAATCAAGTCAAGAGGAGAGTGTTACTCGAAATATTACACTACATACCCATTATAGTTTATAAAATACCCATTATAGTTTACCTGTTAGTGATGTTTTAATTAATGCATGTTTTAATAAGTCTGTTATGAAACAAGTTATGACAAACACTGTGTAAATAATTATATTTTAAAAACAAATTGTATAATTTAGAAGTTAATTTAAAAACTGCATTGAGTGCATTTTACGTTTGCATACAATTTATTTTTCTTTTATTTTTATTTGAGTGTTGATTATCGTTAAAATTAAATGCCAAAAAATTAGATTTAAATGTAGGCTTTGTTGTAAACTGTAACCTTATAGTTGGCCTAATGTAAGAGGGCTCCCTAGTTAAGAAAAGGAGGAAGATTAAAAATGTTATCAATTTAATTAATTTAAATTAAGGAAAGAGCAATTTGTTTAGTAAAACTTTAATGTAAAAAAGAAAAATCGTGTTTAGTATTTTTACCCGAAACCATGTCGAACTGTGAGGTCAGAACTGAGGAACGTACCGAAGCCTCATGTTTATGTAGCGTTACATCCGTTATCAATAGATAGAGCGGTCATTTCATGCTGACTAATGTTATAAAGGTTATGGCAATAACAACAAACATCTGGAATAAGAGGAGATCAGCCTCGATGTGCTTCAGGAGGAGGGTGAATCCCCCACAATCCACTGCAAACAGACTCTGCTCTGGGGTCAAACAGACACTTTACAGCAATACCTCATTCCTCTGGACAAAATCAAGGCTTTCTTTTCCTTCCACATTGTTTGACACATCAGAAGTGGATCTCTGGATCTCATGCACCACACTGGGACCTCAATTTAACCACCAATAGAACTGATATTGACTTATATATTAAAGTCAAGTTCTCCTCAGGGATCACTGGATGTTGGAGGAAATGGTCTGTGTCTTCTGTCAGAAGCGATGGATTGACACACAAGACCTGGCCCTGATGGTGTGGACCGGAGCTCAGTCTGAGGTGGTGTCATGTGTTGGACCGGTTGAGAGGATGCAGCATTGTTTTCCTTTTGAACCAGGCTGGTCAGAGTGAGGCATTGCATCATGGGAGATTTCTGGTCTATTTTTAGAGTTAGCCTGAGAATTCAGACAGAGGTCACCTCGAAAAATTCAGCCTTTGCAAGTGTTCATGAAATATATTCTCCTGTGATGTGGTGAATTGCAGACGTTTTATTTCCTGCAGCTGATGCATTTCTCAGTGTGCTGTTCAAACCCAGCTGATGTGTTTCAATCTCAGTTCATTTATCTGGACTGAATCGGAAACCGTCTCAACTGTTGCTCTCGCGGCGTTCACAGCTGGACTGGAGTTGGTCTACTCATGAAGATGCTGCGCTGCTCTGAAGTTTGAATAAATTAGTTTTCAGACAAACAGCTGCCAATGTTTTGCAACTCACATATGTTCAGAATAGTGAACTCATAAAAGCTTTAGTTTCTTCTCAAACATGCAGTTCATCAGCGACATCAGAGCAGACACCTAAACACATTTATACCAAGTGAGCTTGCATTAAAATGCAGGTTGCAGTAAGAAATGATGTGTCATGGATGTGCTGTCCCATGACATTCAGAAAAAGACAAGGATTTCTTTTGTAAATGTGTAGACTCGGATGAAGATTGTCCGTTGGTTGATGGCTCATGTGGGCGTCTAGTACTGTCATGAAGAAGTGCTTATATTTCCTTACAGGAGAACACTTCCTCCGTCACACGTGTCTGATTACTGTCTTCACATCATTCGCTCTCGTCTTCCTTCACACCTCTATCTGACATCACTTCCTTCAGTAGCTCCTCGCCACACATCCGCTCTCCCTCCCTCAGCTGACTGTAGTGAACATCCTCTAAAAATACATCTGCAGGATTTGACCTTTCTTTGTAGTCAAATGAATTAGTTTTCACCGTAAATGACATTTCTCATTGTTTTTGTCAGAAATATACAGTGGCCAAGAGAGCTCAACACGCTGCAACTTAAGAAAATACATGAAACAGAAAAAAATACCAGATTAAGAAAACATCTTCATCAGATTGACATCACGTGTGCTGTAAATTCTCACAACTCAACCAAATACAGAAACAGACCACAACAGGGGACCCCACCCATGCTTACGAAAATTAAAGGAGCTGTATGTAGGATTGTGGCCTAAACTGGTACTGCAGTCACTATAAACACACTGTAGAGCGGTGTATGTTTTCAGTGACAAGCACAAGCCTCTCACTGTGTAACCAATATCAAAGATACAGCTGTTCATTTAGCTGATGCTATAAGTGAAAGTGGCCAGCTGAATTTTTTTACTTACCCTGCAGCACACGTGACTAAATTACATTAGCAATGGTCATACAGGTCAACTTGCAGCATGTGTAACTTAGTCCACGATATACGTGAAGAACAAATGATGAATCATTTTCACTGAGGTAACATTAGGCCACTGTCTCAATTACGTTTCAAATTGCCATAATGGGCGTGCTAATGTTGTTTTCCTCAGCGTCTCAGCATAATGACAGAGAAACGGGCTCCTGTAATGCATTGCTAATGTTAGCTTACGTCCATGTGAGCTAACAGTATGTTACTTTACAGAAACATGCATAACTTTGTTCGACTGTCATGAATATATGAAATGTCCATTGACATCAAGTACAAGTTAGCCAAGCATAGATGAATCTTACCTGTCCAGGAGAAAATTAGCAATGTTGGCGTCTGTGTTCAAATTCTTCTCCGTTTTCAGCCGTCTCCATCTTTAAAAAGCATCTCCAATACAAATTCTGGTTTTATTTCGGACTTTGTCACGATGAATTTCTGAATTATAACGAGGTCTTTTTGATTTAGTAACATTAGACATTTTTATCCGACTGGAGTTAGGGTAGGTTACAGCAAAGCTGGCAACACGGATCCCGAAACACTACTGACTTCATGATTGGTAGATAGGAGGAGGGAGGCGCGTCAGGCCGAAACACAAAATGACAACATCAACATCAGTTGAGGGCTGCAAGTCCACTTTTTAAATGACAATATCCTGGCCGGACTACTGTTGTCAGTGGTATAAGTATTTTAAATGAACATTTCTTATTGTCTAGTGACACATCAGGGCCATTTTATGATGAAGTGAAATAGATTTCTTACATACAGCTCCTTTAACCAAGGTTTTATTACAGTAAAAGTGTAGTATACCGTGTGTTTTTTTGTTTGTTTTTGTTTTTTGGCGTAGTGATTACCATTTGTATAACCATTATGGGTGGAACGGTACACATATGTCACGGTTCGGGGACAGTAGTACTACAGACAGTAGTACAATTATTTATTTATTTCACCTAGATGAGAAAATACTGAATATACATTATATACATACAAGGAATGCATTATTATAATATATTTGATTTAGTTTACAGATAAACAAGGGGGAAAACATTGTAACATGTAACATGGCCTATATATGCTGAGTTTCAGTTCATTTTTGTGACACGCTTAATTTGTTCACGGAAAGGAAACTCAAGTGGCAGAACTTGATCCTATCCTATTTGTTTTCTTTATTTGACTAAAGCACAATGTTTTGTTTTCATTGTGAGTGTACACAAATAAAAGTAGACCTTTTACAGTGATGCATTATTAAAAAGACAATAAATGTTTAAAGTTGATTCTGCAGGTATAAGGAAAAAGTTGAAGTGATCGTGCCGGCGCGTGCACACTCACACACACACACACACACACACACACACACACACACACACACACACACACACACACACACACACACACACACACACACACACACACATCAGTTCCAGCATTGCTAACTTGATAGTGCAGTTGATACTTTAATACTAACTTAAACACTATTGGTACTACAATAAACCAAACATCAGCGCACCTGCCTCTGTGTCACTGTTGGAAAAAAGTAGTACAAAGCCTATAATTTACATAATAAATAATTATTATAAAAAGAACAGTATTTTGGAATATTTGTATTTGCGCTGAATGTGAGCGGTCAGATACACAAACACAAAGCTTCATTTGGCACAGGAACAATTGTGAGGACATTGCCCCCGAAGCTTCCCACCAGGCCAGTAAAATGATCATCCAGCCTGGTTGGGAAAGCTTAAACGACGGCAGGTTTACGTGTAAGTAAGTGTAAGTGTGTCTGTCTGCACACTATGGAGGTGTTTCAGGCATACCAGGCCGACCTGCTGAAAGACCTGGACCTGGAGGAGGAATCCGACATAGTCGCTGAACTACATCGGGCCACAGACCTGTCGCATCGAGCTACGGAGTGACATCTGTGGTTGATTCTGTCTTAGTTACAAGACAAGGACAGACTCTTCCTGCTGGATGCTCCGCCATTGCCTTCTGGCCTCTTCAGTGACATAGTAGATACTGTCATCGAGAGGTTTCAGGTGGCAGTCCAGCTCTTCTTCCCTCCCAGTTCCCAGGTCTTTAGGACTGCTGACTAGGAGCAATCCCTGCTGTACAGCTCTTCATATCGTCAGACCCAAAAACAGGGGTGGGGCGTCACTCTCGGTCGGGATCCTTGAAGCAGAAACCGTTATTATGTCTCAGAGGACCTCGGCCAAGTGGTCCAGACTATACCATCGTCAGGACCCTGAGGGCAGCCCACCCTGGGGAGGAGAGGAACACACCTTAGTACATGGTGCCTGATCCTCCTCAGTGCTCTCAGGGGGCTTCACTGATACCCCTGCCACCCACGGTCCTTCAGGACTCCGTGAGCTCCAGTGTCCAAATTTCCCAGCTGCCGCCTGGAGATGGTATGGATGGTACGGCACACGGTACGGTACACATTGTAGAGAAAGGTTACAGAACCCAGTTCGGTTCTCATCCACCTTTTCCTACATTACTCTGGCATTGGAACAAGAGCTAGAAACTCTGTTGAGGAACGAGGCCATAGAACATGTTCCTCCTCTCTCAAGAGAATCAGGGTCCTACAGCCTTTGCTTCATTGCTTCGAATAAGGATGGGGGGTTGTGTCTGATCATAGATCTGTGTCTTCATCAAGACAATTCAATCAAACGATTTTGTTTCAAGATGCTTACTATCAAACAGATTGTGTCTTAAATTAGTCCGAGGACTGGTTTGTCACGGATGCACATTCTCTCATCTCATGTTACAGGCACAGTGGGTATATGCAATCCCAAAGCGTCCGACACGACTTGAGTTCCTGAAGAGGAACGTCTCGAGGTTACGTATGTAACCCTGGATCCCCCGAAGGAAATGAGATGCTGCGTTCCCCTGCCATACTCCCAGCGTCCCCACAGGTGTTTGTGTCTGCAGAAGCTAACACACATTAGTCGGATGGGGCTTTATGCTTCCCGGTTGCTCACATCACCCTGCTCATGACGTCTCACTTCTCTATTAGTGTGACTGATTTCACATATGCTTTAGTATGGAGTCTCGCTGGGGGCATTCCCAAAGCGTTCAATGCAGCGTCTCGTTCCCTTCTGGGGAACCATGGTTACATACACAACCTCGAGATATTCTGCATTATTAATATTCTCAAAGATGCTTAAAGTGCTTATAAATTATCAGTGTTTATCTCAACTATAATTATTATTTAGTGTCTAGTGCCTCAATTAAATGTCTGTAGGTGTACAGACAGGTCAAATGAGAGAAATGAGTGCTCAAACACCGAAGGCACCTGAGGTGAGCAGAATGCTTTCTGTTGCTCTTTATCAGGATTATTAGGGATTTTCAAAGCCTAATCATTCAACAATGGTGCGTAACTCATTCATCCAAGCTCCAGACATAATGAAGTAAGCTCATCCCAACCACCTGGCAAACACTCACTAACCCTAGCATTGAGGAACAGTGAGTTTTAGACAGAAATTCTCTGAGTCTAGCGTGTAAATGCTTGGTTTAGATGTGTTTTTGTTAACTAATGAACCCATTAACCTGTAATTAAGCAGCCGTGTGAAACTGCTGGTGTGAAATGTCACTCGGCGGTCGGTCCTTCGGGAAGTTAAAGCCCTGCTGGTGCTCAAATGTCCTTTTAAATGCTCCTTCCATATCCAGACTACGATCTTTGATTGGCATCATATTTATTGCATTTGGCAACGATAAACGCCGTTTAGTCAAGACTGTTCCCAGGAAAAGAGCTTCCAGTAGTTGCTAAAATATGTAAGTGTGTGCTTTTTACATTAATGACTCCGTTCATTGTGCATGTATTTTGAATAAGACAACATCATATAAAAAGGTTTCTGTAGGGATTTGTTTTTGTCCACGTCTGTAGGTTTGTGTATTTAAAATGTACAGGGTTCTCCAGAAATACAGTGTATTGTCAAAATATTGATGGCATCCTGCCCAAGCTGCATAACTCACAAACTGTATTACCTCAATTAAACAAGTAAAGCCTTTCAGGATTTTTGTTTCAACAAAAATAAATACTGCTGTGTACATGAAACATCAGATTGGGGATCTTTAATACTTTAATGTGGCACCTTCTCTATTAGTTGTACAATCTTTGCCGACTGCAGCCAGTAAACTGTGATTCCACATCAGGATCATTACTGGATGTGTTGGAGTGAAACAGGTTCAGTCTGTCTGCCGAAGAAGAATCTGCTGTATCAAACGTAACCTTCGCACATGAATATAGCCCCGTCTCATATGTTCAGAGCACTTTCATGAGAGCACATCAACTGAGCGAGGCATTTGTTTGCATGTCGATACATGCTGACACTAAATGATTCCTTTGTGACGGGACTTCACGAGTGTTTCCTGCAGCTTTTGTGTTTGGTGCTGTAGATCTCTTCTAAAGTTTGAGACACAAGTTAGAGACAGGAGGACCGTGTGCAGTGACCCATCAATGGTTTGATTCATGCATTAGTGCCGCTTAGTCTACAAACACAACCATACCTTCGTGCTCCTGGAATCGAATATAATCAGTCAATCTGTTTAAATCTGGCTAGGCTGAGAGAGAGCTGTCCAGTTCTGTGTGCATCAGCTCAAACCAACAGCATTTCACTTCTGTCACTCGACTCGATCGTATTTATTTTACAATGCTTATAGGACAAGGTTCTGGTTGATATCATCATAGATCAGTTTTTCCACCGGATCTCGCTTCACTCAGAAATAGATGAGATTAGTGGTCTTTAAGCTGCTGTGCTGAAATCTCTTGGTGTTTTTCCCGTTGGAGAGCCTCCCTTCAGTTTCCATATCCTCCGTTGATCTGCATCTCATGGTATTTCCTGAGCTCTACTGTGCCGGGCACGTCTGGTCTCTCAGAGCGCTGTGGCTTTCTCCTGCAGGCGTGTGTGTGTGTGTGTGTGAGACTCCATTCATCTCGAGCCGAGCCGAGCGAGTGTATCAGCGTCTGTGGGATGGTAAGTGGATCCGTGCGTCTGTCTGCTGAGACGTCTGAGTGTTGAGGAGCGTCTGGGCGCTGTGATGCTGAGACTGTGATCTGTGTCTGTCGCGGTCGTGCCGTGCTCTTTCTCAGCTGATGCCATGATGTCGACGCAGATGTGTGTGTCTAAACATGGCGTGAACAGACTCAGAGGAAATATACAAACTCCTTCAATATTTGCTGCACTGCTTTGGGTGAAATCTGAAGAATTTAGTGTGGTCTAATGTGTTTGAGTATAATGTTTTTTGATAATGTGACATTTCTCAAAGAATGAGGCTCAGGTCTTGATTTTATTGATTGAATAATTAAAAGTGCCTGTATTTGTAAATTGGTTGTATTATTCTTTGAATAGTATGCGTATGAAGTCAATTTTTATTTCACTTTGACTTTAATGAGCAGAAATGCAAAGATGAAGCACGAGAGATGCGTGGAGTTTGGTGAACGTCAGGTATTTTCTGGTTCCTGATGCTTTTTCTGAGTTCTGCAGACATAGATACCATAGAGAAATGATGAGGGAATATTAATCTTTTACTCACTGACAAAACTCCCGAAAAGTCTTTCCCAAATAAAGCATAAGCAGCCTGGGCTCTGTGGAAAATCGGACTAAAAACAATAACCTGGGAGCTTATAATAGCAATTGAATTAACAATGTAATGAAATCATTGATTCTACTAAAGACTGATATCAAATATTTTATTTATTGTGAATCCTTCTAGATAAATACACATCTAACAGTGAATCTTTAGCCAGATCCACGGTCAACCTAAATGTGCCAGGAAATAGTTCAACAATAATTTATCTGCTTTAATATTGAACCTTGCATCATATTTGGTGGAGCTTGCCATTTAAACGGTTTAAAAACCTTTGGTCTACACATCGGTCGGCTTGTCCCATAGACTTCCATTGGGAAAACATGTTTAAATTTTTGCTAGATTAAATTATTGTCTATGGCAGCTGACAGCATGGTGTACATTCAGGCTGAAAATGATCCAGAATATTTTTTGTGAAGTGTCTGAAGTGCAGGAGACTGGCTCAGTCTAGTGGCTCAGGCTTTGCACATTCAGGAGGATTTATGAAGATTGATGGGTTGACTGTGATTGGTTCAGACCACGGAGCGGGACACTGGAGACTCCAGACATGAGGGGTCTGTTCTCTAATGTTGAATCTCTGCTGCAGGACACTGTGACACTGCAGTCAGAGCTGATGATTTAAACAGCAGAAGATGAATGCACACTGATCAGTGAGTCAAATCCAGCTTTAACCCCACACACGAGCTGAAGCCGCAGCCGCTCTGTCGTATAATGCCATGCTGAGCTGCTAAAGAAGCACTGGCTTTTGGATTTAACAGTCATGTCATAACCATGCATGTCACATTGGCTAGAAGTGCATTTTTATGGACTATAAGCTTACAGTGAGACAGAGTCAATCCAAACCCTACATACTTCTGTCTGTCCAGAGGAAAGTGTTGTGCTTACAGAGTGGCTGGATGAACTTTTCAACATAAACAATGAATCTGACTCATAAAAAACATTACACTCTTTTACATACTTTCTATTCAGAAGAAGAAGAAAATACGTCATCAGATTTTTTTTCTATTTCATTTCACATTTTTCTATTCTGATTTTCTGTTCAGAATAGTAGGACTGAATCTTAAGTGTCAGTCTTAGAGATGATTCACAACACTTTTCTGTGCCACAAACAGGACTTTTAATGACAACGTTGACCAATCACGGAGTAGATTTCCTTATTTAAGAATATTCTCAGATAAATTCACATTGAATGGTGAAATTCCTTACATTCAAAACACATTTGACAATAAAGAATTGAAGAGAATGCATTACGGCAAGGAAATGGAGCTCCATCATAACCTCAAGGGTTGTGCTGATAGACGACAGTATCGAGAGATCGGCTGTTGCTAATGCCTTTGATGATGGCAAGATGATTATTATTCGTATGCTCCTATCTTTAGTGATGCAGAGCCGCTTCAGGAACTGGTAACGTATAAACACAAGCATTGACAAGAGTTTCCATCTATTCTCAGATTTCCTGAAGGCATCGTGATTCTCTCTAATCGATTCTGAGCTCAGTTTTTAACAGCAGATTGCCCTGCGTGCTTTAGAAATAGCCGTATCCTGCTTGCTTTAAGTTCCTTACGCACCACCTGAACCTAAAATAATCACTCATGAGTTCTGAAGAGGTTGAAGCGGACTACAGTGGGCTGTGTTTACATCAATCTCACATCATAAAATCATAAAAGCCGATGTGCACGAACATGTACTTCTTCTTGAGTGTGCTGTTAAAAACTAAGCTCAGAATCGACTGGAGAGAGAATCACGATGCATTCTGAAAATCTTAAATCTATCACAAATTGCGATGCATGAATTGATTGTCCCAGGCGTAGTAGATAGCTTTGGTCGTTTTCTGTAGCTGCTGTTATAATAACTGAAAAATGAACTGCTCGCCATCAAACATTTGAAGACCATTCCTTCTTTCCTGAAATATTAGTGCATCTGTCTCCTCACCATCACACACTGAGAGCTCCTGATCACTCCAGACACCTCTCGAGCTCTCTTCAATCACTGGGAGAGGAGGTGACTCTTACATCAAGTTAGCAATTTAAGAAAACTGATCACTTGCTTTTATACTACAGTTAGAAAGTAGGAGTAAGTTTCATGAATTCTCAGCACTTTAAGAAGGTTGATAAATATGTGTCTTGGTCTTTAGATGGCCAGAGCCTCTAAGACATTAGATACAGCATCATTATATAAAGAGAGAATCTCACCAGGACGAGAGATTAACAGAGAGAGAGAAAGAGGAGTAGATACGTTTTCACTACTTATGTTTCTAACCCTAACCCTACAAGAAAAACTAAAGACTAAAAACTAAAGTCAATGAGTTTATGGACAGAAATGCCAGCTCCAAGACCATGGCCACAATCATTATCAGTGCTAACAGAGCAGACTCAGCCCAGACTGAACCTGACTCTTTATAACTAACACAGCCTCTCTCTCTCTCTCTCTCTCTCTCTCTCTCTCTCTCTGGATGGAGAAGGTATAACATGAGCTAAATCACATAGGCTATCTATATATTTTATTCTTTCATTACAAATGACACATTTTATGCAATTTGATATTTCTTGGCATTCTTTAAGTATTAACATGCTGTAGATAATTTGTCTTAGAACTCTAAATAAATCTGTAATTCCAGTACAGTCCACTAGTGCTGTGTTTAATAAATAACACAAACGTTCGTTCTAAGTCACGTAGTTTCAGCTGTATAAGGCACTGCATCCTCTAAAGTGTACATTCACAGTGACTCAAGTATTTAAACACATTTTAATGTTATATGTTGTAATATGACATCATTTCAAAGCAAGTGTCATCTGTTTTACAGAGAGATCGCAAAAGCCCTTTCTTTAAACAAAACATTAAACGCAAAAAAACTGAATTCAGTGTAATTCATATGATCCTAAGCCTGACATGAGCAAAACACAAAAGTATTTGACCACTTTTTTTTAAAATCTTTTTTATTATCCAAACAGTCACAAAGAACTACTTTATTCTGAACTGTTTGTGCAGATTTGTGCAGAGCTCCTCATCTGAGATGTTTCTGTGTGAGTGTGTGTTCATGTGTTCAGATGAGATGAGACAAGTGCTAGTTTGATCTGAGTGCTTCAGCGCTAACTGCTGCTGATATCTGCTCTCATATAGCACTTTTATTCATACTCAGGACCTGAAATTAACACTCAGCTCCAAATGTGAGTAAAGCGTTGGTGAGTCCATGTAACCGTGTCAGGTGCCATTTGGTGGGTACAACTTTTACTAATTATTTAACGGTGCAATGAAGTGAGTTTTTAAAGAGATTCACTCCTTCTGACATAAGAAAATAAAAAGGATATGTTCTGAAGACGAGCAGCGTGATTATCTGTTCTGTCAGAAGCGACACATGCCTGGGGTTAAACCGCCTAAACACTGCAGTGAAGTATAGTTTGAAAGTCTGATGCTGAGCCGCTTCAGACGGACTAACACACACACATAATTATGTCTAAATACACGGTTATGGCGAGTTACCCTGTAAATGTGGTCTTAGATGAGTTATAAAGTCTTGAAGTCTTGATAATGATTTTTGTCACAGTGTCTGGGTTGTGTTCCCTGGGTGTCCACTAGGTGTCCTCCGTTCCCACGGTGTCTGTCATCTTATCACTTCCTGTTCCCTTATTTGGTCACCTTCCTCCTTGTTTTAGTTAATTGATTGTTCCCCACCTGTCTCCAGTTTCCCCATTATCCTTCTGTGTATTTATACCCGGTCCGTCTGAGTCTTTGGCACGGAGTCCTTGTCGTATGAATGATACCTTCCAGAGTCTGCTCTTCCTGTGTGTTCTGGTTTTGTTTTTGGATTTTCTGGTTTTGACCCTGCCTGGACTGTTTATGCTTTTTGGATTGTCCCTCAATAAACCTTTTACCTGCATTTGCATCTCTGCCGTGCTTCTTGTATCACCGTACGTGACAGATTTTAAAGTGAAACCTGCTGAAGTCTGTCATGGAAGTAAAACAAAAGAAAAAGTGAAATCCTTGGACTGTTCTAGTCTCTGATTAACGTTTATAGCTTGAATAATGATGAGTCTGTATCGTTATGCATATATAATATAGTTTTTGTGAAGATTGTTTTAAAATCACTTAAATTAAAAGTTGTTATATATTTCATATTAAATATTTAAAATAATGGCATTCAATTATACTGTAATTTTAAATGGCTATAATTAATAGGGAAAATTGAGGGCAGATGCACCAGCAGGAAAAATTAAAAACTTTGAAAAGTGTTGAGTCATTGTAGTAGTAATAACTGCATGTTTTGCAACAGGCCCTGTTCATACTGCTGAAACAGATGCATGCTGTGTTTATTTCACAGTGCTCTTCTTGCAAAGGTTTCCTTCACATTTATTTGCAAAGACACACACACACGAGTTGTTAAAGGTATAGTTTTAAAGGCATAGTACTGGAAAATGTTATAGGGTCAAGTATTAATTTATATATATATATATATATATATTAGGGGTGTAACGATACGCGTATTCGTATTGAACCGTTCGGTACGACGCTTTCGGTTCGGTACGCGGTACGCACTATGTATACCGAACGGTTTGTTGGAGTAATTAATTATATTTGAAAAAAAAAAAAAAAAGAGAGAGAAAGATATATAATGATATGCGTTCAACAAGGTAGCCCAATAACCCAAACAACATAACAGGCAACGCCCCTGACACTCCCGAAGAAGAAAAAAACACCATCTTATATGTTTATGTTAGGCTACTCAGCAGGCGCTCGCTCACTCAGTACGCGCTGAAGGCTCGTTGCAAAATAGCCAATGCGTTTAACAGACTAGAAATGAGAAGATCCTCCAATAACCAACAGGTCTGGTGTTTGGGTGCACTTTGGATTCCCTTTAAGCTATAATGGTGATGGCAAGAGAGTGGTGGATAAAAAAACAACGGTATGTCGCATCTGCAACATGACAGGGTACACCAGCGGGAATACAAAAAAAAAAAAAAAAAAACCCAGCGGGAATATCTGGGATATATGCGTCAGTACTATCTGGGAAAAGACGAAAAAAAGGAGAAACATGCACGCAGCAAACTATCCCTGCAGCATTTAGACACTATAGCTTACAGGGAATCCAACCCAAACACCAGACCTGTTGGTTATTTTAGGATCTTATATTTCTGGTCTGTTAAATGCATTAGACATTTTGCATTGAGCCTTCAGCGCGTGCTGAGTGAGCGAGCGCCTTAGGGGCCGTTCACATATCGCTCCTAAAAACGCATGGAAAACGCTAAGCGCGTCTTTCTCCTCCTTTCCAAAGCGCTCGGGCAGAAGCGCTCATGAGGCGTCTGTCTTTGCTAAGCAACAATGACGTGCTCTCTCCATGAAGACGCGGAAATTTCAGCGAAGGATAAATGGATTTGCAGCTCTAAAAATCGCTTGCAGTAGCTCTGCTACTAAATTTATTTCAAAATTGCAATCCATATACAACTATGATCAGCTGATCCTTCATCTTGGCTGAGCTCTCAACGTTGTTACGGGAAAGGATGAAGCTGATTGGTTGGTTCTTGTCACATGACCCGCGGTGCGCTTGCGGCATTCTGAAAAGTTGAGATGTTTTTACATTTTGCTGTATCTAAAACGTATCGAACCGAACCGAACCGAACCGTGACATCAGTGTATCGTATCGAACCGAACCGTGAATTTTGTGAACCGTTACACCCCTAATATATATATATATATATATATATATATATATATATATATATATATATATATATATATATATATATATATATATATATATATATATATATATATATTATAATGGTATGGAAGTGGCTATTGGTAACCAGTGCTAATTGGTGGTGGTGTGACATGCACTCTTTTAGTTTTTTAAGACGGCTGCTAGAAGACCTGTCTAATGCCTTATACACTTCACTTCAGTCAGTCGGTCTTCCCATCTGGCTGCAGTGCTCATATTTCTTTTGTGTTTCTGAAAAACAGATTATTTTACGTCTACTTCTCAAACAAGAACTGTGCGCTGCATTTCATTCCACATGGACTACAGATTTTACGTTTCAGCTTTTTTTTTTTGTCTCCCATGGGAAAAGTAGTAGGGTTTGCCTTACATAAGGGGAAATGCACATTTCATTTCTAGGTGAACTTTTCCTTGAAGGCTGATGTCTTCAGTGATTGTACAGCGGACGGAAAAGGACAGGCCGTTGTCTCTGATTGTTAAATCACATCCTCAGGAAATGACCATCATATTTTCTCTAATGGGGCACGGCCATGTTGTTATGTTATATATGCAAATGTTTGCACTTGTGTGTGATGTTTCAGTATTTTTAGATAAATATTCATGTGAAGTGTTTGTAATACCACTGTTTCCCCATCTGCTCTCCCTGTAGTCTTGTCCTGGTCTCTCAGTAAAAATTGAAATAATGTTTGGCACGTGATGAGAACTGATGAGCCTCTGAATCTCAAGTAATGTTGTGTGGTTCACAATCTTAGCCTTCACATCAGTCACACACCGGGCAGGGAGCTGGCCATATTGGCTCATATCTCACCACATACTGACTCAAACCAAACCCTTCCAGTTTTAGCACTGAGCTTACAGTTGACCTGTGCTGTTTTTTCCCACTGTTATTGGTATTACCGATAGGTTGACATGCTCAAGATTACTGAAATCAGCCTTTGGTGTGGTAGGAATGTTTGGGGAAACCTGTTTGTCTTTCTGTAGCTCAAAGAGCATCACATAAGCAATGCCAAAATCATGGGTTCAATTCTCAGGGAAAGCAAAAACAGATCATATGTGTACCTTGAATGCAATGAACCGTCTTCCCAAATGCATGGCTGTAAATGTTTGGTAAAAGTTAATAATTGTACAATTGTTCAGCACTATTACTTTTGCAGAAAAATACACACAGCAGCTGTTAACACCATATCTTCATATTAATAAGTCACAGTCTTGATGAGTACACGCTCAAGACAACTCTCTGAAGCTTCTTCTGTTATGTGTGTAGCCAGAAAGGCTTTTTTATTTTCGGGGTGTTCAGTCCTGCTTCAGCACACCTGCCTGGAATATCCTGGTGATCCTGAAGACCTTGAGGAACTGGTTCAGGTGTGTTTAAGCTCTGGAGACTCTGGTCACTGACACACTGAGATGGTTTCTGTGGAGTATCAGTGTCTGATGTACAGTCTGTGTGTCGTTTGGCAGTCAGCGCGCTCTAATGGCTTAACTGGATAATCGTTCAGAGGAGACACTGTAGGGAGGTGTGAGATCCTGCTGTTGTGAAATGCACATTTCAAATGTTTTCTTCAAATATGTGAACAGCTCACTTGTGAGGTTTATGAGATCCAGAGAGTGACTATGGCCCTGGATTCACTTCTTCAGGGTGGTTGGATCACAAGCGGTCAGTTCAGACAGTCTGTCAGTCCAGTGGGACGCGTCAGGACTCACGGTCAGAGATGCATCAGTGTTTACACGGCAGCTCTCGGGGAGGGACAGTGGCCTGGTGGTCAGCACTGTTTTCTCACAGCTAGAAGGTCCGTGGTTTGAGCTCGGGCAGGGATGAGTTTGCATGTTCTCCCAGTGGCAGTGGTGTTTACTCTGGGAGAGGAAGAGGGGCACCGATGATGGAGGGTGTTACTTCCTGGGTCTTAGTTCCTGTACCAGACAGTGATGCAGCTGGTCACTCTGTGAACTGAAGCTTCTACATTGGTCCTCCCCCAACTTGTGTATAATGGTGCTTTTACACTGCATGGTACAGTACGGTTCACTTCTGGGTGGTTTTCCGCTGGGTACGATACCTGGTCATTTTTTCAGTACCACCTCGGTTGAGGTTCTAGGTGAACTGTACCATTACCAAACATGAGGTGTAAACTCTGATCACGGATTGGCCGGAGAGAATCTTCTCTGAACTAGTGACAGAGACACAACTGAACCGCTAGATTTAATTCAGCACAGCCAGTGAAGGATCGAACGCTACTGTTCTGAACGGGTGCACCTTCGTCAACAACCCAAAACTGTCTGTTTCATTGTCTGGTGAAGAATACAGATGTTCCTCTTATTGATAGCAGAGGTGCGGATCCAGTGAGAGCTTGATGAACAAGTTCAAACCGACCCCAGACGAGTCGTACCACGCCGTGGAAAAGCACCGTTAGATAGACCTGTGTCTGGATTAACTGTTCTCACCATGAATATAGCCATAGATGCTGGAATGTGTTAAGAAGAACAGAAACACACTACAAATGGCATGTGGTCATGTGTTTCTGAACGCTTTGCATGAGCATATCACTAAATCTTTGAAGCTCTCGAACACTCGTGCAGCCAGGACGGGCGACTCATGAGGAGGAAATGAATGAACTGTTGTTTGATCCATCACACACTGTAGTCGTTTGGACAGGCTATTCTGTAGGTAATGAACCTCATGCGCTGGAATTAGACCACCATTAGAGCGACTAAAGCTCTTTCACAATGCAGCAAGCAGATCCTTCCACTTTCCTCTGTCGTTGTGGGACAACTGTTGTTTGTGTCCCAGGTGTCTCCACCCCTTGTGTTGGCACAGAGAACTGTGTGTAAGAACCATTGAAGACCGACACATTATTCTTTATGTGAGAAGTAATCGTGCCATTCACGTCTTCTGAGTATTCCTCACTAAAACTTGATGATTTTATGATTGTAGTATAACTGTACGCTAGGTCTCAGGCCATCCTGTTCGTCTGCTATGCTTTCACATAAAGAGAAAAAGACGTTTGGATCTCTCTCATTGAATGCAAAAAATGTCTAATTATTAAGTATATCAAAAGGACAGTCTGTACAATCACAAGATGATCTGCCCTCACCTCAAACTCTCAGACTTTAACAAACTCCCACCTAATTAATTAACCCTATAAAGTTTAACATCAACAGAAATGAACAAATAGTCAAGTCATGGCTGTTGACTGTGGGAATGCTGCTATTTGCTGTGTATGGGTCTGAACATTGTTTAATATTGTTCATGTACCATTGATTTTGGTCAGTTCTTCTGAAGGTGCGCTGTTGATTTGATGTGACTGTCCTCCCCTGCTGACCGTACTTCTTCCAGGAGCTGATTGTGTATTTGTTAAAGGTGTAGTTCATAAAAATATGTATGAGTAATGTTCACGCTGATCTTGTTTTATATGATAAAACCATGCAGAGACCAGGGAAGTTGTCTTGCTCAAAAAGTGACATTAAAACACCACAAATAAATATAGACTCACAGCTGCTGATTTCTTTTTGTGTTCCACAGAAGAAAAGAGTCAATTGGCAGCATGATCATTTCCGGGTGAGCTGTCACTTTAACTCGCTGGTTTCATTTCTTTGAGCTTAAGCAGATATAATTGTACAAGGACCTGAAGTGTAATGTGTTTGCTCATTTCCTTGTCACAAAACAAAGCAGCAAAAGTCAGCGCTGCCTTTCTGATCCATAAATCAGCTTGCACAAGTGCCTATAATGTTCATTTGTTTTAGCCTGCAGATGGATGTGAACGAGGGGTCAAAGCCACAGGTGCTGGAGGCATGATAACAGCATCTCTCCGCACCTCGTCTGGCCTTCCTCCCGCTGTGGGAAGTGCTTCATCTGCAGATCTGCATCCAGTCTGAACAGGAACTCACAAGACTTGTAGATAAAGACTCTAATTGAATGCGACAGGAAGTCTGGGAAAGGTACTTTGGCAGCGCCAGTCAGTTCTTGAGAGAGTGCAGTCTGCGGCATGTGGGATGTTTTTCAGACCTCTGTGGGAACTATTGAACACGCTTTGATATGTTTGCTTATTTGTGCTTTTGAGGAAAACAGATGCAATCTAATGAGGAGATTCTGCTGTGGAAGGCATTTAAACCAAGCATCAATATCACTGTTATTGCTCACATGGTAGTAAGCTGTGGCGTGTAACTCGTCATGAATGATTTATTGAGGAGACATACACTGTTACTGGACTAAGGGATTGTATTTGGACCTGAGATCAGAATATCCTGGAGAAATGGGCTCTCACATACCGTGTTAAAACAAATATCCATTTAATGTAATACGTTCATTCATTTACAGTATGCAACAGATCAAATAACACATAGACCTAATGATTTGTTAAGTGTTATCATAGAAATAGTGTGGTGAGTTTGAGATTAATATAACTGCTAAAATGAAGTATTTCAAATAAAGCACCATCCAACGAGTCAAAGAAAACAAAATCATCACTTCCTGAAAAACGTACACTGAATATCACCAAGAAAAGTAGAAGAAGCCACTGATTATAATCATTTTCATATATTATTATGAATGCAGCCACTGCTTTCTGTTTGGGAACGCAGTCATGTGAGACAATTATTCAGAAATACTTTGATGACAGACTTTGTTCAGGCATTTCAGAAACACAAATCAACATTTGAGATGCTGTTAGTCCAGTTATCCTGTCCACATGACTTTCCTGTGAAGCATGTATGTATAACACATTATAAGGGTATTCTTAAGGCATTATAAAAAACGTTATAATATGTTGTATCATCTCATGAATATTCATAAGAGCAGTTTTAATATATTATAATATGTATTTTTTGTTATTGTTTATAGCTTTTAAGAGTATGATGATTTATAACCCAATGAACACATTGCATCAACTTTTAAAATGTATTATATTTCTCATAGTTATAATGTATTATAAGTCTCATATCTTGCCATTTTACTTAAATTGGTCAAAGTCCACTTCTTAGTAGTAGTAATAATAATATTCATAATAACTTGTTTTCTCTCTCTTTTAGACAGCCATAAGATCAGATATCAGATCAGATCAATGTGTAATATGACTATTTTTATGAGCTATTTTTATTGTATTTTTATTGTAATATCAGTTTGATTATTTTGATGGTACCCTTTAGACAGCTGTTGATACTGTAAGTAACTCAGCAGCTACATAACAACTAGCGGTCATTAGAGTATTAGCATCTCTGCTACTGTAAATACATGCTAACACTTTATTTAGATGGTCAACCAACAGATAAACTGACTATAAGTGTCTTTGCAAGTACACCAACTTATTTTACCATACTAGATTCAACCATTCTGTTGTAATTGAATTGATACTCTAATACTCTAATGAGAGTTAGATGGCATTATGATTATTCATGAGATGATATAACATATTGTAAGGGTTTTTATGATGCATTATGTATTTATTATAATGCCTCAAGAATACCCTTATAAAGTGTTTTAAATACAGGCTTCATAGAAAGTGTTACCGACTTTTTCAGTGTGTATGGAGGAGTCTATTTGGTAAATGTGTTTCCAACCTATTTTATGCAATTTGTTTTCTTATCGGATATAAAGTTTATTCTACTTAATTGTCTGCAAAAGTTTTTTTTATTTTTTATGCTCATTTGTAGAAATTATGTACATCTTGGCATTTCCATCCAGTTTTAATGTGATATCCCGAAATGTTCATAAAATAGGTGCATGGAAAGATATGGCTGTATATTGGCTATAGTACAAAATATCTAAAAGTGCACAAAGTATTTTGAGAAGGTTAGATTTATGCCTAGAGTTAGTGGATGGGAAAGATAATACCTTATTATATAAAAGTCCCAAACCAAATATATCAATAAAAGTGTCTGTGATATGAGCTCATATAGCCAGTATAGTGTGTTTGTGTGTAGATCTGCAGCCAGCAGAGGGCGATGCTCGGTCCCATCATCAGCACCCCTGTGTGACATCATCATCCTGAGCCCAGACACATCCACAGTCCATCCAGTGCACACACACACATGCTCACACACACACGCACACACACACAAACAAGGTGAACACTGTCACATTCAGTGTGCGATTGATCAGAGAATGTGTGTGTGTGTGTGTGTGTGTGTGTGTGTGTGTGTGTGTGTGTGTGTGTGTGTGTGTCTGAGACCGTAGCTGGCAGCTCACCTCACATTATAAACACTGATCAGAGCTGTGTTTGACTGTTTCAGGACCTTTCCTTCAGATAGTGTGTCTTTTCCCTTTAGTTGTTGGCCATTACATCTGTTGGAAATTGTTCAGATAGTGGTGAAATGAATATTTAATCTCTGTTGTCTGTTAGTCTTTTTCTTTCTCCAGATCAGTGCTGTGCTGGTTCAGTGTTAGATAGGAATATTACAGGGATGTGATGTGCCATGGAACTAAATAGCTTTACAGAAATATAAAAGCTTTGTGTGTGTACGTATACATCTGTCACTGACAGACTTAATCCTGTGAGATGATCGTCCTGAGATTATCATCTGTTATGGAGACAGAATGCTTTTCTGTTCTCAGCAGATGCGGTCAGTGTGAGAGTGTTCCTGCAGATGTGAGATGTTTGAGGGTTATCATGTGTGTGTGTGTGTATCTGGCTCAGATGTGTGTGTGACGTGATCAGCAGCGGCACCAGGCTTTGCTTGGTACTGCGGTCAGAGACGCCTCGATCACCACAGACGACTGACCGCAAACCCTGAGCTTCACAAACCTCTCTGAGACTGCAGAGCTAGTGTGCAGCACATTTCTCACCCAAAACAGATCAAATCATTTATTACAGTTTTTCTAAATGTTTACACACAGTTTTTGAAACTATGGCTCCATTTCTCAAAAAAGTCTAAACACAAAACACACATACGACATACAAAACGTCACACACATCTTGCAAAAGCAAACAATTATTGGAAAACTGTTCTAAATGTTCATTTTTGCATAGTAACTCTACACACAAACATAAAATAATAATAAACCACATAAATGACAAACTACACATCGATGTGAAAACTGTAAAACCATGCTCTCGAGTGTCTTTTATTGTTCAGAGTGCATTAAAGAACAGGAGTTTGTCACAGCACTCACACATACTGTACATATGCTCAAGTTTAAGTTCAAGTTGAGCTTTATTGTCATTCTGCTACATGTGTGATCATACAGTGGAATGAAATATCGTGTTTCACAGGACCACGGTGCTACTTAAATACAGACATGAAGTAAAACAGTATAAACCTATACACAACTAACTCACTGACATATTTTGACTATAAATATACTATATATAAATGTTCGCCTATACATGTACTAAAACAAAAGACTATACGAATGCTTTGCGTAATACTGTACATGTGCAAAGAGAATAAGTCAAGCAGCTGGCTGGGGAACAGTGCAGGGTGATTAGCAGCGCATGTGTAAACATACACATATTACAGAGTCTTTTTTGGGATTATGTACACACAGCAGTGTGTGTGAAAAGTGTCTAGTGCACATAGAGGAGAGTGTGTTACTAAAGATGGTTTGTACAGGTCCACTCACCTGTGTGTAGGACATCTCAAATTACACGCACACACACACACACACAATAATAATGTTTCCAGCAGTTTTTCTGTGATGCTGTAGTGTTGGGGGGTGGAGGAGGTGAGATGGTCCATGTTTCAGGAGGTAGGGGGGTTTGTGTGGGGTTTCAGAGGAGGGTGGGGTGATAAGAGTTCAGGGCTATCACAGTCTGGGGAAAAAGCTGTTGATCAGTCTCAGAAGAGACTGTGGGAGGGATGGGTGAGGTCCTTCATGATACTGTTGGTTTTGCTGGAGCATTGTGTACGGAAAATGTCCAGGATGGAGGGAAGAGGGGCACCGATGATGGAGGGTGTTACTTCCTGGGTCTTAGTTCCTGTACCAGACAGTGATGCAGCTGGTCAGCACACTCTCTATGGTGCCCCTGTAGAATGTGGTGAGGATGGGTGGAGGGAGACTTGCTCTTTTCAGCCAGCAGAGAAAGTGTAGCTGCTGTTGTGTCTTCTTGAAGAGTGATATGGTGTCATTGGTCCAGGTGAGATCCTCTGTGATGTGCACCCCAAAAAATGACTCTCTCCACAGTCGAGCTGTCGATGGTCAGTGGGGGGTGGTCAACAGAGTTTCTCCTGAAGTCCATCACAACCTCCTTTGTCTTCTCCACATTGAGGGACAGGTTGTTAGTGTTTTAGTTTTTTTTTTTAGTTTAGAGCTTTATTGATCCTCGTGGGGTAATACATTTAAGCTTACATGGTGCTATACATGTCAAGTGTTACATAAAACACTTGACATATACAATTACAACACGTAAAAAATAAAAAATAAAAATAAATTCACCTATGTGTGTCACATAACCGTATTGCTTCAGGCACAAAAGTAAATTTATAATGATTAGTAGAGCATTTAATTGCTCTTAAACGTCGCCCCAGGGCCATCCACTCAAAGTCCAAGTGCAGCAGGTGAGTACTATCTCCTAATATTTTGTGAGCCATCCTTATCACCTGCTGTTCATAATAGGAAGTAAGGCTTCTTAAGGGGACACCCATGATTTTAGAGCACGTGCTAACATTACCTTGCAACCAATTTTTTTTTTATAGACAATGAAGAAAACCAACAAATAAAAGAAAAGGACAAAATACTTTCAACAAATGAATTATAAAAAGACTTAAGAACAACTCTATGTACATTTAAAGAATTGAGTTTTCTCAGCACAAACAATCTTTGATGTGACTTTTTGATGATTGCCTCAGAATTGTGATCAAACTTTAACTTGTCAAAAACCATACCCAGGTACTTATATTGTTCTACTTCTTCTACATGTGTGCCATTAAATGACTATCGTTTGAAGTGCTAATGTCCTCCTGCTAAAATTATTAATCATCTCTTTAGTTTTTGAGACATTCAGATCTAGTTTCATATTACTGCACCAAGAGATGAAATTGTACAAAACAGAACCATATTCCTGATCTGAATGTGAAAGCAAGGAGAGCAACACCATATCATCTGCATATTTTACCAAGTAACTATTATCTTGCAAACTCTGACAGTCATTTGTATATAATATAAACAAAATAGGAGAGAGCACACACCCTTGTGGGGTCCCAGAGGAGATATTTACAACATCTGATAACACCTCACTAATCCTAACCCTTTGTTGTATGTCTGATAAAAAGTTCATAATCCATAAAACTAATCCATGATTAAAATTAAACTGACTGATAAGTTTTTGCCCCAACGTTACAGGTTGCAAAAGATTAAATCCAGATGAAAAATCTACAAACAAAACCACGCAAAAGCTCCGCTGTTTTCCAGATGACGACTAAGAGTATTTATCAAGAACAGTTTTGCATCATCTACGCCTCTTCCAGCACGATATGCAAACTGCAGCGGATCTAAAAGTGGTCCAGCAACTGTCATTATATACCTCTTGATCTCTTTTTCAAAAATCTTCATAACTAAGGAGGTCAAGGCGATTGGACGGTAATCTTTCAAGGAACTTGGTTTAGTTTTTTTTAGGTATCTGTACAATAATTTAACTTTTACACAAATCAGGTGCCAACCCTTGATCTAGTAATGACGATTGAAAAAGTAACTGGAGAACTTCACTGAGCTGGTCAGCGCAGTATTTCAGTGTTCTACTACATATCCCATCTGGACCTGGGGCCTTGTTAAGCGGTGTGGCCTTCGGCTGTCTTGATATATTAGATTAATTAATTTTTAAATTATTAGAAATACTCAAGGTCTTTTTAAAAATGGTTACCTCATCAATGACCGAGGATGTATCCAAACGAGAAAAAAAGTAATTAAACTCATTAGATAGAATTAAATCATTGTCAATGTTTCCACTTGGAATGTGGATCTTTGGCACTAATGTACTCACTGCAGCCATACTCTTAATTCCTTTCCAGGCAGCTTTAAGATTACCTTGCATGAACACATCCTCAATCTTATTTTATAATTATTTTTAGCGATTTTTATTGCTCTTTTTACTTCCCTATTTATCTGTTTTTTCTCCTCATTGGTCCCCACAAAAAATATTCTTTTCTTCTTGTTCAATATGCATTTTAACTCCTTCGTGATCAAAGGATTATTATTAGGATACAGAGTTATCTTTTTCGTAGGTATAACAGAATCAACACAGAAAGTGATATATTTAGAAATGGTAACCACCTGATCGTTCAAATCAGAAGATGTATTCAAAAACATATTCCAATCGGTGCAATCTAAACACCCCTTCAAAACTTCAATAGTAGAAGGTGTCCATTCTTTCACGTCGTATTTCTTTCTTCACTTGCTTCACAATGGGAATGTATCCAGAAGTCAGTAAAATTATATTGTGATCAGCTGAACCAAGAGAAGGTAAAGACAGAGACCGATACGCTCCCGGGATGGGACTGTAACATCTATCCAAGACTTTATCACCGCGAGTAGCGCAGGTAACAAACATATTGATGATAGCGTTTTAGATATTTGTCCATAATACAATTGTTAAGATCCCCTAAAACAAATTTGGAAGCATCTGGGGATAAATTATCAAGTTTCTCTAGGGTATTTTCAACAGTCTCAAAAGCCACATCAAAGTTGGCGCGTGGGTGAGTATATACCACAATAAAAACAGCTGAGGGAACTCACGAGGGAGGTAAAAAGGACGTACAGATATTGCAATGAGTTCGATATCTGAATTACAAATCTTAAAACTCACCATTGCTGTTTTACACCAGCTTTCCTTAATATAAACACACACACCTCCTCCTCGACTTTTGCCTGTTGTATGTTTGTCTCTATCAAGTCGAATAGGTGTTCCAAAACCTTCAATCTTTAAAGTACTATTGTCAACTGAATCATCCAGCCAAGATTCGGTGAATACCATCATGTGACCGTTTCTGTATTCGTGCATAAAACTCACATTGGCTTGTAGTTCATTAAGTTTATAGCGAAGCGAGCGTACATTGCTTGGGAGTACTCCAGGCAACGGATGAATCTTTGAGCTCTCTTTAGTCTGCGTCAAACTCCACCTCGCTTCCCGCGTTTCCTCCTAGTTTTCCTTTTCGATTCCTGAGTGTTTGCAAAAGACTGGAGAATTTTTTCGGAAACCGCCCAGGCAGGGTCGACAAAGCCAGCATTAAAAAACACAGACCTATCAGGAACTCCCTGGTCAACAGTAGCACGCTCTCCACAGAAACTCCGCCATTCACCAAGATGGTCGCATTTCCCCAGTTGATCAGCAGTAACATAAGGAGCACCAACTTCCACAGACTTATCATTTTCTTAGAAAGTGATAAGAATGAATTTAGAACAATAAAAAATATTTAAAACAAGACAGAAAACAACGTACACAATTGAGGCACACACGCAGCTCAGCAAGTCGCTGCAAGAACAGCGCCCGGAAGTCTGTTTTTCTCTGTAGTGCATTTCATCGTTGTTGCTGATGAGACCTACCACCGTTGTGTCATCCGCAAACTTGATGTGGTTGGAGCTGAAATTAGCAGTGCAGTCGTGGGTCAGCTGCATGAAGAGCAGCAGGCTGAGCACATAGCCTTGTGGGGCACCTGTGCTCAGTGTGAAGTGCTCACGGGGTTGTGGCTGACTGAGGTCTTCCAGTTAGAATGTCCAGGATCCAGTTACAGAGGGAGGTATTTAGGCCCAGCAGGTTTTGTTTATTAATGAGCTGTTGTGGAATTATTGTGTTGAATGCTGAGTCGAAGTCGATGAACAGCATTCTAACATAGGAGTCTTTATTCTCTAGGTGGGTAACACCCAGGTGGAGGGTGGAGGAAATTGCACTGGAACAGATCGAGTGTGTTGGGGAGGTTGGTTTTAATGTTGTGCATGACTAACCTCTCAAAGAACTTCATCATGATTGGAGTCAGTGCTATGGGACGATAGTCGTTTAGACAGGACACAGGTGATTTCCTTGGTATCAGTATGATTGCTGTGGATTTGAGACATGTGGGGACGACTGCCTGGCTCAATGGGGTTGTTGAGGATATCTGTTAGGACATCTGTCAGCTTTGCAGCACAGTCTCTCAGTACAAGGCCATGTATGTCATCAGGACCTGCAGCCTTGGGTCTTCTTTACATCAGCTGGAGACAGACGGAGCACCTGGTTGTTGGGAGATATGGGCAGTTTTTGTGCAGGTGTGTCATTCTGCATGTAAAATTGTGAATAAAAGTGGTTGAGTGCATCCGGGAGGGATGTGCCGTTATCACAGGCCTGTGGCGGGGACTTGTAGTCAGTGATGGTCTGAATGGTTTGCCACAGGCTCAGTGTGTCTCTGCTGTCTGTGTAGTTATTGTTGATATAAACTGTATATACAGTATGACTGATGAATTTTTACCGGCGGTATGCAACTGAACTGAATCAATACTGAACTGACTTTAACTGTAGAATGACACTATTGGCTTGTTAGCTGTTACTTACTGCAGAATGTGAATTTGACACTACATGGATAAAAGAGACCAAAGGCTTGAAAGGAGAGTAAGAGAGCTGGCAGAGGGCCAGAGAAAGAAGTCTGCATACATGGTGGAGGAGCTGCATTACTGTAAAAGTAGAAAATACAACTCAAGTTTCAAATTTAATTCAGGCAACAATTATAGAACATGTAATCATTCATATCTTGTCCTTTAGAGAGGCTGGACAAAGGTCCATTCTGAGTCAGAGTACTGTGACATCTATTGCCAGGCTTTTTTTTTTCAAAATAACAAAAGGTAAGTCATGATGTTTCTGTATATGTAAATGCAGATGTTTCATCAGTCCTATTTTTGTGTTTGTCTTAATGTCAATTTTGATATTCTTTGGTCAGATTTGTTATTGTAAGGCAGTGTTATACCATAAAGTTCCATGCTACTGGAATAACTTGCTCTATTAGTTTGCTTTCATAGAGAATAATGCACTTGTAATGTACTGGGGCACCAGCCAATGGGGGGGGGGGGACCAAGTGATTAAGATAATGACTACTAGACCTTTAAAATATTTTTTATGTATTGTGTGTGTGTGTGTTTGTGTGTATATATATATATATATATATATATATATATATATATATATATATATATATATATATAATTTTGCTGGAAGAGATGCAGCTACATACAAAATAAAAAGTTAATGATAATATATATACGGGAGGAGAAAATGACTTTTATTAACAGAGAATAAAACTAAACAGGGAAATAATAATGTCCTCGTCGTGCTACGGGGATCGTGTGGGTCGGGCAGTGTTTATGGAGGAAGGGTCCAGGTAATGGGTGGAGTCCGGCAGCCGCACACACTCCCCTCTGCGGGTCTGGGGCGCAAGGGGTGGCGGCTTCTTCTAGCAGCTTCATCCCTCTCACTGGCCGCAGTGTTTGATGGGGATAGACGGCCTGGCATCCTGACCTGATGGCTGTGTGAACGGGTGCGGTTCTCATCTGGACCACGGGTCCAGCAGCTCATGTCTCTGGTGGCAACCTTCCTGGAGCTACTAGGACACCAGTGTGCATACACGGGGAAGAGACCTGTTTCTCGAGGAGAGGCGTGTGATCAGTGGTAGTGTTCTGAGTGCGGCGTGTCCATCCGTGGGGTGCTGTTCAGTCACAGGCTCTCCCTGGAGGAACAATGGAGAATAGCGTTAGCATCCAGTCTCCTGGAGTGATCACTCACTTGTGTGTCGGTGGCGCTTGATTGTCAGCGGCCGTGACCAATCAGCCTGTGACGAGGTTTCCAGGTGTTCCTCGTGTGTTTCCAGGGCGACGCTGATGATGGTCCTGATGATCAGGAAATGTGTCACAATATATACACACATAAAGAATTGCCATTTGGTCAGATCACAGTGTATTTTCCCCTTTCCCCCAGTCAGAGTCAAACCCACTAATTTATAAAATCTACAATGGATATGCATCATCAGTTTAACGGTTGTGCACAATATCATGACACATAGCCAGGCCATTTTTGTCACAGTTTGAAATAGTCCAAAAAGTGAAAGCTGGTTAATGATTTATTGAAATAAAGAGAATAAATGCAACACATGCTGCTTGCTGATCACAGGCCGTCTTGGTGAACACAGAACAGGAAAACAGGGCCAATTTAGATGAAACTTTGTGGTGGGGTGACCCTCGGAGGAGGACGACTGGCGAGAAAGAGCGTCAGGCTTAATGATATTTGACCTGGGACAGTAAGAGATAATGAAATTGAAACAGCCGGAAGAAAAAGAGCCCAGCGAGCCTGTCTAGAGTTAAGCCTCTCGGCGGAGCGGATATACTCTAGATTTCAGTGATCAGTCCAGACAATAAACGGACTGGAGGATCCCTCTAGCCAATGGTGCCACTCCTCCAGGGCCAGTCGAATGGATAGAAGTTCCCGGTTACCCACATCATAATTACGTTCGGCAGACAAGAGTCGATGCGAGTAGTGGGTGAACCTTCTGATAAAGAGCAGAGCGTTGTGAGAGAACCACTCCCACCCCGACGTTAGACGCATCTACCTCGACGATAAACTGATTCTTAGGATCAGGTGAAATCAGAATGGGAGCGGATGTGAACAATCTCTTAAGACGCTCAAATGCATATTGAGCGGCCTATGACCAGGTAAAATGAGACTTTACGGATGTGAGCGCAGTCAAAGGGGCAGCAACCTTACTGAATTTTTTTATAAACCGACGATAAAAGTTCGCAAACCCCAAAAAACGCTAAAGCACCGAGCAAGAATCAGGAGCAGGCCAGTCAGTGACCGCCTTAACCTTTTGCGGGCTCCATGCTTATGCCCTCCACAGACATGACCAAACCAAGGAAAGTAACTGACTTGACATGGAAAGCTAATTTCTCGGCTTTAACATAGAGGCGATTCTCAAATAACCACTGTAATACGCGATGCACATGTTGGGTGTGTACCTGGAGAGATGGGGAGAAAATGGGGATATCATCCAGGTACAGAAAGAAGAAAATGTTGAGCATGTCTCTCAATTCATCATTTACAAGTGCTTGAAAAACAGCTGGGGTGTTTACCAGCCCGAATGGTAAAACCAGATATTCAAAGTGCCCCAACAGAGTATTAAACACCGTCTTCCATTCTTCCCACTCCTTAATGCGCACTAAGTGATATGCATTACGGAGATCTAACTTTGTGAAAATCCTTGCCCCCTTCAGGATCTCGAAGGCTGATGACATCAGTGGTAAAGGGTACCGGTTCTCAATGGTGATGTCATTCGGCCCACCAATTGAACAAAACAGCTGTTAGTTTCGAATGGTGTGTGTAATGTAGAGAACTGTTTAGAGTTTTGCTAAAAGTTTGTTTTACAATATCACACAGAGTTTAAAGCATGTAATGTGCTTATAGTTTTGCAGACTTGGTCTAAAGATGTGGTAAATGAGTGAATGGTTAAACTAAGTGAGCCTCAAGTATCACTTTTAGTTTCTAAGTGATTGTAAAAAACTGTAAGAACGTTATGCTTACTGATAGTCTGTTTCGCATGGTAGTCGTGTTTATTACATTGAGAATCAAGGTATTTGCTTAGATGCCATGGAAATTATTTAATAATACATATCTTTTTCCATGGATTTAAGCTGAAAAATGCCAAAATGAAGTATGAAATGTGAGAGTGTTCAGGCTTTGCAGGGACACAGTGACTGTTTAACGTGGTTTAAAGCCTCTAGCAGGACAGCATGACTCAAGACATGCGAGAGACTGCAGAGAGGAATGAACACTTTTCTGTTTCTAGCTGCTGGTTTTTCAGATATTCTGTGAGGTCCTGGATGAGTCTGTGATGGGCTTCATATATATGACTGACAGCATGTGGTGGGGGTGTGTCTATGCAAATGAGATGCAGCAGTGTCAGAAGATGTGCAAATGATGTAGGTGTGGCTATGCAAATGAGCTGCAGTGAGCGGTAGACAGTCAGTGGGTCATCTCTCTCTCTCTCTCTCTCTCTCTGCACACACTGGCCGTTTACTCTCCATCAGTAACAATGGCAGCACACTCTGAAGTAAACAGCGATTCTGAGGTATGTCTGCACACTTATTTGAATCTGTGGATGTTGACTTGGCATTTGCACAATGCAGTTCCAGAGACAGAGACGAGACTGAATAGCAGGAGCTGGTTTCTGACTGCAGCTACAGAAGTCTGCAGATGTTTTAGTCAAGCTCGGAGGATGTTTTGTTTTGATTTCATCAGATGTGGATGTGATAAAGAGATTCTAGTCTGATTAAGACACTGATCCACTTTTTTTTAAAATTCATAATTATTTGTGTTTTTTTTTAAGTAATGATCAGCTGATAAGAATACATAGAATATTTTAAGTATGTATATAAGAAATAAATTAAGAAGTTGATACTTCTGTTAATTGGTGGAGTAGAAAGTTATCTGATATCATTTCTATAATCTCATTATAGCAAAATACTTATGGCTTTTCAGAATAATTTGTATTATTATTATTATTATTATTATTATTATTATTATTATCAGCTTGCAAGTATATTTGTCACTTTGATATTTGCTCTCGTTTATGTTGTGTATCATTTACGGCTGCCCTCTAATAGGTGCCGGTGCGCTCACTTGCTCTTAAAATACTCGATTTTTGGTCATACTGATAAAAGTAAAAGATCTTTTAAATCTGTAAAGACTCTGTGTTTTTTTGTGCACACTCACAATAACAAAATTGCGCTTTTGTAAAATAATGAAAAACACTGGATGTGCTTTATGCCGCCTCGGTCTCTGTCAAATTGAGTGCAAAACTCTGTTTATATCTTTGCTTTACAGACATGAAAGATATATCTATAGAGAGTTAAATGTCAAATGAACCATTTCAAGTGGACAACCAATATTCTCAGTGTAATCCATGAGAAACATGCCCACAGGCGCAGCACTACTGCGGAGATGATCTCTTTAACTGAGAACAAAGAAAGCACTTGTCTATCAGTGAATTATAAAAATGTAAATGCATCCTCCTTACTGTTTTTCCCTGACACGTTCATAAAAATTACTTCTGCTGGTGCACTGTGGCAATGCTTATTAGCCAATGTAGGCAATTAAAGACTCATTATAATGATTAAAATGGTTTATTAATAAACGTGTGATTAGTCAACTAATGCTTAAAATGAAAGACTAATAGTTGACCAGAAAATTCCTTAGTCGAGGGCAGCCCTAGTATCATCTTGATATTAGTGCACATGTGCTGGACTTTCACTGGAGTCTGAACCACCAGCTCTGACCTCTTTGGCACACTCACACACACACACACTCTCACACACACACTCTCACACACACACTCTCACACACACACTCTCACACACACTCTCACACACACACACACACACACACACACACACTCACACACACACACACACACACACACACACACACACTCTCACACACACACACACACAAAGAACTGCTGATGTACACAACAGCTCTATTGACACACACTCAGCTGCTATCACACACACACTCACACCTACAGCTCTCTGCAAACACACAGTCGGTCAGCAGCACATCTCTTCAGTGACACCCATCTTCTCTGAGGTTTGACTCAGCAGAGACTAATTGATTGCTCAGGTGGATCTTACACTAATTGACATTTAGGAAACATTCTTTATGAGGTCAACTGCGTATAACTACAAGATAGTATTTTATCATTCAGAACCTTGCAGACAGCATCCTGAGCGAACAGTAAAAGTGAGATGAGAGTATTGTGATGGACGGCACGCTGCAGATGTGTGGTTGTTTGTGTCTGTCTAACATCCTATCTTCAGTCCTTCAGATGTGATGGGAGCATTCTAGTATGGGATAGCTTTATTTATAAACAATTATTTAACTCACATTTTAATGAGACTGATTAATATAAATGTGATTCTTTTCATCACATAAATGATGAGTATTGCCCTAGTGAATGATTTCAGCTGTGGTTTGTCTTTGGGCTGCTTGAATAGTGCTCTTGTGATTGAGAGGGTTAGTGTGTGACTTCTGGTCTGAGATCAGCTCTCTTCACTCACAGCGCTGAAGTCTTCACGCGTGGCTGAGCAGGTCTGAGCACAGGAACCTGACAGACAAGCGCTCTGATGACCTGCTTTCTCTTCACTATTTGTTCTGTGTGTATGTTCTGCACCTCTGATTTCCTGATACTTGATCTCATTGTAACCTTGTTCAACAGTACAGCACTATAGTCGTGACCAGAAAGGTTTCGGATCCTGGCTTGCCTGTCTGAAGGATATTAGATCTGTGGTATCTTTACATTTTTATGAGAACTGAGGAACTGATGAAGTCTGAAGATCTTGTTTTTGGGCCTCAAGTTTCTAAAGGCATTATTATTATTAAACTTGCTAATGTGTTGCACTGTATTAATCCAGACATGGGTCATATTCGATTATTCACCTAAATTTGACAAACAAATATGTTTTTTTAAAGATTTTGAGAGGGCCAGTTTTGCATTTTTTCCGTCTTAAATTGATTTTTGCAACTCTTTATAAATAGGAATAAATCAATATTTCTTTGCTGGACTTTTGACCCATATGATCATATGAGTCCCGTGATCTGTTGCTCATTTCCTTCAAATACCTGTTCAGTTAAGCTGGATCTTGTTCATGCAGATAGTTTAAGGAAGAGTCGCAATAATGTAGTAATAAAAGTGAGTGTGTTCATGCCCTTTTCTTAAAATGACGCTGTTTGCCTCCTTAAATTCCACACTGTAAAAAGAGAAAGTGATGTGACATACAGCCAGATATGGTGACCCATTCTCAGAACTGGTGCTCTCCATTTAACCCATCACTCCCATCACACACGCACGCGCACACACACACACACACACACACACAACCAGAGCAGTGTTCATTATTTATGTTGCGGCACCCGGGGAGCAGTTGGGGTTCAGTGTCTTGTTCAAGGGCTCCTCAGTCGTGGTATTGTCGGCCCGAGACTCGAACCCACAACCCTAGGGTTAGAGTCAAACTCTCTAACCATTAAGCCATGACTTCTCTAGTTCTAGTTAGCTGTAGCACCATGTAAAACTAGACGACTAGTAAATACAACACTTCTAAACTGTCCTTGTACTCTTCTTAGGATCTCTTCAACCAGAAGTACAAATATTGACTTTTTTCAACATTATGATAGTGAAAATGTCCAATCTTTGTATTCAAACTCATATCTGGCTGACCATATTCTGTGTGCATCTGTCTCGACAAGATTTCACTGTAGATGTTACAGAGAATGTGTTATCCTTATTTGATTCAGTGAAAGAAAAACTTAAGAATACTACAAACATCTAAACTGCAAAATTAGAGAATTCTTTCCTGACATTTATTTTAAAGACATCTATTTTAAATAAATGTGTGTGAACTGCATGTAATATGCATTTAAAGGGCATTTTCTGTTTTAAAGCATAATGCAAAGTGAGTTGACTTCTACTAAATCAGATCTGTCTTGAGTTAATCTTTTGTTTCTTAGACCTAGAAATGAGTTCTTAAGGGGGGAGAGATATCTGGGACATGCTCTGAAATCATTTAATCTTTCTCAGCTCTGATTGAGATCTGTTAAGACTTTAATACCGAGTCTAATCACACTTGACCTCACGCACCACATCTCCAGCATGAGCTGCAAGCAGAGCAGAGAAGGAATTATAGGAATAACTCACTAACATCGTAGAAATAATTCATTTAGTCATTCACATTTTAAGATCTGCTGTGTAAAGTCCGATCTAAATGAATCCAAAGGCCAAACAAACCAACTTGAGCATGAGTATGTGAATGTCAATTTAAAACAAAACTGTTTATGGTGAACCATTCCTTAAAAATAAGACACTTGGTGGCAAACCACTCATTGAGGAATTCACAGCTCATTACTGACATTCTTCCCATCATGCACTGTGACGCTAAAAGAGCTGCATTGATCTGCAGAGGTCTACAAACTGAGCGGTTCCCCTAACATCCACTGTCCTTGATTCAGTTCAAGTTGTATAGCACTTTTTACAATACGAATCATTGCAAAGCAACTTTACAGAAAATTCAGTTTCTACAATATTTAGTAGAAGCTTATCAGTGGTGACTGTAAGTTTATGTGCATATGGCATAAATGTTCAGAAAAGTTAATACAAGACGTAGTCAGCCACACAATGAACATTATTAACATCAATTATTATATGATGCAGTCACACTTGTAGCAATATTTGTTAGTTCTCTATGTTGCTTCAAGGTTAGTGTGACGAGTGGGGGGGGGGGGGGGTGTCGAGCAGGTGTCGCTCATCTCCAATCACTCCACAGCCCTCGGCCCCGCTCCACTCGTCACAGTTAGCATCATCTGGGGTCCTCTGAGAGGTCAGTGTCATACCCAAGCTAAAGAATAATAATGTGCATTTGATCAGATGCAACTATACACACAGTTAAAAAGAAACATTATTCGAATGCTTGGCGAAAGAGATGTGTTTTTAATCTAGATTTAAACAGAGAGAGTGTCTCTGAACCCTGAACATTATCAGGAAGGCTATTCCAGAGTTTGGGAGCCAAATGTGAGAAAGCTCTACCTCCTTTAGTGGACTTTGCTATCCTAGGAACGACCAAAAGTCCAGCGTTTTGTGACCTTAGGGTGCGTGATGGGTTGTAACGTGGTAGAAGGCTAGTTAGGTACGCAGGAGCTAAACCATTTAGGGCCTTATAGGTAAGTAATGATAATTTGTAACTGATGCGGAACTTAATAGGTAGCCAGTGCAGAGACTGTAAAATTGGGGTAATATGATCATATTTTCTTGACCTCGTAAGGACTCTAGTTGCTGCATTTTGGACGACCTGTAGCTTGTTTATTGAAGAAGCAGGACAACCACCTAGAAGTGCATTACAATAGTCCAGTCTAGAGGTCATGAATGCATGAACTAGCTTTTCTGCATCAGAAACAGATAACATGTTTCGTAGCTTGGCAATGTTTCTAAGATGGAAGAATGCAGCTTTTGTAACATTGGAAATATGATTTTCAAAAGACAAATTGCTGTCTAATATAACACCCAGATTTCTGACTGTAGAGAAAGTAACAGTACATCCATCTAGTTGCAGATTGTAATCTACAAGATTCTGTGTAGTGTTTTTTGGTCCAATAATTAATATCTCCGTCTTATCTGAATTTAATTGGAGGAAATTATTGGTCATCCAATCTTTTACATTTTTAACACACTCTGTTAGCTTAGATAATTGGGAAGTTTCATCTGGTCTCGTTGAGATATATAGCTGAGTATCATCAGCATAACAGTGGAAGCTAATTCCGTATTTTCTAATAATATTACCAAGGGGCAACATGTATATTGAAAATAGTATGAGTATGTCATGATCTATGGTGTCGAACGCAGCACTAAGATCAAGTAAAACTCTAAACGCTGAGGATGTGATGTGGTGGTATCAGGGGTCTGGTCCAGTGCTTTGGGCTGTGCTGGAGCCGGCTGCTGATTGGGGCCCTGGGGCCGTGGGCAGCTCGTCGCACTGAAGGACGAAGCGTCCCTGGATATCGTGCTATAAAAGCCCGAGCTGGCCCTGAGCGGGGAAAGGGAATGAGGAGCTGGCTTTGACAAGGCAAGAAGTTTATATTGCTTCATCCTCACAGAGGTGTTTCAGGTGAGAATCGGCCTGTGTGCTGGGATGAATGTGGAATATATGCGGCAGAGATTATTGTTCCTCATTTATATATATTTTTTATACTGGAAATGCATTTTATTTGGCCTAGCTTATTCTGAAAATAAAGAGAAATGTGCGTCCTTAAGAAGTCTTTTATAATGAGGTGTTAATTGGCACCACAGCTAGAAGAGTTGAGTGGTTTACGGTCGATGAGCAACATCACAGCTTCCTTTATTATTACCGAATTTAGCTGATGTGCTCTCCGTGTGTATGTGTGTGGATATTTTTTATTTCAGAATCAAGTAAATCAAATGGTTTCTGCTTATCAATTAACATATAACAATAAAAACACATATCAAATGAGTTGTAGTAGCGTTTATTTGTAGCTGTGTGTTCTGGAGGCTGTGCTTGAGCAGTAACACCCATGATGATGGAGATTTAACATCCATCTCTGCAGAACTCACGGGTGTAAAGCAGGTCACCACCAGCTCATCGCTGAAACTCTTAATTAGTGCTGCTGCTCAAGTCACGTGTCACTATTGATATTGTTTTAGCTCTGTCATCATGAATCATTAGCTGTATCAATGGTAACTTATGACCTTCTTTATCCAATGCTGGGTTTATGATCTCTAGTCCCGTCTCTTCATAAGAAGAAGTAACACAGCCTGCAATATTCTAATGTGGTAAAAAAAGTAAAAATCTATTTAGTTTTTACTATAAATCTGTAAACACTGACGCTGGCATTAGACATTGGACAGGCTGTTGCTTTATTACTTTATACTGACGTGGAACATTTGGTCAGATATGTGTTGGCAAAGTTGTTCAAGCACCAACGAAACTGACAGTCTGGTATCATGCAGGGGTTTTTACGCAGTGTATATCTACTTTAGATATATAAGCATGTTGAAATATCTCCAGCGTTCTAGTGTAGCTAATGGTCCTGAGAGTAATTCCAGTGAGCACCAGCATCTTCTGCTTTTATGTCTGTTGGCTGCATCAAGATCTCTTGCTTTAATTCATTGCATTTATTCAATCATTACATCTTTTTCTTTTTCTGTCATCCTCTCGCCGTGCTTTCCACCAAATGTTCCCCCCACCCCTGAAACGCGCCTGCGCTCCGGTTGGAGATGGCAGAGTGTACAGTAGCCCCAGTGGTCATGGAGGACAGTGACCTGGAGGCCGGTGAGCAGATCTCTACTCCAGCGTCACCTGAGCCCAGGCTGCATGAGGTGGACAAGGTACTGATGCTACTCCCTGCCTCTGACCTCTGACCTCTGACCTCTCAGGACGCTGTCCAACTGATTGCCCCTTGGATATAGAACCTAATTCTGCAAGCTGGCATATTTTCTTAGTTCATTTGTTAAAGTCAATTCACAATCGACCTTGAGTTCTGTAGTACCAGTTAACACTGTATTTATCCCAACACAGCCAGTAGAATCTTCAGCCTCCACATTCCAATTAAAGACTCCTCAAAGTGTGTGATAGCGGCATTTCAGGAGAAGAAGAATCCCCCACAATCCACTGCACACTCGGAAACACACCATTCCACCCACTCTTCAAGCTCTGTCTCACATTGTTTTCTTGTTATTAAATATCTTGTTGCATTCAGAAATCCATTTCACTACTTATGTCAGATGGGTTGATAAAGCGATTTCATGTTGACTTTAAAATGTTCTTTATCTGCTTATTTCATATCTGATGTGGCCTTGAAGTGTTCAATGACACAAATCAGTTTGGCAGAAGGTAAAACACAGATCAGTTCAGTGAGAACTGGACTATCCAGCCTTTGGGAGCTCCAGCATCGCCTCGACCCTTCAGAGGACAAGCAGTTTGGAGAAACTCATCTCATGCTGTACAAGAGAGGGTCACATTCCCCAACTATTGGTTCTGTTCTTTAGGACACAGGAGCTGCTCATGCTGTCTAATTATTGCATCCTGTACACATGAAGTTAGCTTGTCAGAAGCTCAAGAACTCTTTCCTTGCCAAACACAGAATTTTCTGTGTTTCTGTGTTTTCACTGTTATACACGAGGGGGCGCCATTGTATTCTGTGTCTGGTGTCTCTTGTCCCGTGTGGACACTTACAGCGGTCATGTAGACGTGTGCTGTCCAGTGTCATCTTCCTCAGGAACACTCTTTTTACTACTAATGTGCTTTTCTTGGAGTCATAAAGCTGTGTCAAACTTTTACTATGATGGTAACTTTAATTTTTGGCAAAATGTTACACTAAAGGGGACTTAATGGGCTGCTAGTAGATATTAGCTATTTACCACGGTAATCTTTAGTAAGGACATGCACACTGTTTTGTATCTAACCACTAAATGGTCTGTTCTCTTTTTGCTTCTTTCCTCCATGACCTTAACTGTAAACCCCTTTCACACCCGCCCATGTGTTCTGTCCTGACCCTCCTGACCTCAGCACTTCCCGAAGGAAGACTCGGAGCACATCACGGGACACCCCCCGCTGGCTGACCATGGTCCCCATAGGGCCGATAGTGAGGGCGAGGGTCACAGCAGACCCCACACACCGGGGACACCGGCGGCGGCCCCCAGGGGCCCCGCAGACACAGAGCACCAGTCCAGAGACATGAGCCTGCTGTCTCCCATCAGCCCGTCCAGGCCTAAGAGCCCCTGGGGCCGCAGTGACCCCTATGACTCGACCGAGGTAAAGCATGCTGGGATAGCCAGGGTTTGATTCCCTCATGAGAGTCTACAAAATATCACTCTGAAGGACTAACCAAAGCACTGTATTATGTTGGAATGTACCATGGTATTCTCTGAATGCTTTAGCACCATGCTACATATCAAAGTACTGTGATATCATTAGCATCCAGCACCAGCACTATATCAGACGCTCTCAGTAGCACCCATACATGAGCTTGCGTTTCGTGTGTCACGTCCTTGTGTTTTAATGACATGTTTTCAAGTGGATCCTGTTGGTGGTCTATATCATGTTTGTGAAAGATGATAATGAAAGGGGTAGAGCTGTTTTTGAGAAACGCTCAGTGTGTGCCAGCTCCTGTTAAAGCATGATGATAAGAGACACAGCCGACATAAATAAAGACTGACATTTCTCTATACTGAATCAGTGCTGAGGAAATAGCTTTCCTCTTTGCTTCTTGGGTCATCTCTCTATATTTTTTCATAAGAGTAGTTAGTATGTTATACATTTATGCATCATTACAAGGATTATATATTGTTTATTAATAATTTTGTATCTTTTCATTTTGAAATATTTTCATATATCTGCTGAGTGAGCTTTTTAATACTGTTTAACATTATTTTATTCTCTCTTGCTTGCACTTCATTTTTTCTTGCTAGGACCATGAGAAGGATTATGTGGGATTTGCGACGTTGCCAAACCAGGTTCACCGCAAATCTGTGAAGAAGGGCTTTGACTTCACTTTAATGGTAGCAGGTAAGTTCAACATCCACTGAACAAACAACATGAGAGTGTGTGTTCTCCTGTTCTGTATATCAGAGGTGTAGCTCACCCAAACATACTTTAGTGAACAGAAGCAGTCAGGGCCTTCAATCTACAGACCCTTACACATCTGTCTTACACTTCTCTAACAGATAACACAGCTATATGCATATAATTCACATATTATGCTGCACACAGGCTCTCAACGACAATGACAGCTGATCAACAATTTTCAACGGTATATTAGATTAGGGTGGGATAAATTCAGAGTAAATTTCCCTACATGGATCAGTAAAAGTAATCCATAAATACACGGGTCACTATGAACATTCACATCACTCTATAATGACGACGCGGCCACAGCAGCAGAACTGTACAGATGCTGGACATCCACACACACCACGCCACAGTATTATTAACCACCTCCATAACAATGTGCATGATTCGATACTCCTCAAATAATAAAGCACTCACCTGTCACATGTAAATAAAGTCTGTGCATCTGTCATTCCATTTCCCTTTACTCTTATAAAAATAAAAAAAAGATAAACATGGCCAAATAACTAGTGCTCGGTGCTAGCTGTTAGCGACTCATAGATGCAGTCTTTGAAATGGAGCACAAACCCGTTGTTAGTGAATTCAGTTTAAGTAGTTTATCCTTCAGTTATTCCTCTCTTGTCTGCAAAAGAGTGCATTGAAAAAGGCAGATCGGCAACATGATCCTGTTTAGAGGCGCCGGCGACAGAGTTTGGAAATTCTGTTGGACGCAGTGTTGCCAGATTGGGCTACTTTAACAATGTTACCGAAGGTTTTTTTTGTTACCGAAGGTTGTTATTTATCCCCTACAATGTGAAATTTACCACGAGAACCCAGCCAAAAATGTGTATTTATCTCCTGGAATGCAATTTTTAATGGGGGACACCTCGAAACGCGATTGGGTGGGTTTTGTTGAGAAACATGGCAACCCTAGCTTGGGAAGTGGAACATCAAAATCTGATTGAATCAGAATCAGAATCAGAATCAGAATGAGCTTTATTGCCAGGTATGTTTACACATACGAGGAATTTGTTTTCGTGACAGAAGCTCCGCAGTACAACAGAATGACAGCGACAGAACATAAAACACATAATAAAAGAATAAAAAAATACAAATAAGTAGATAATATGCAGAGCTCGTCACGGAGGCAGCCATCCTGTATCGGCGCCAGCGCACAAATCAGTCACTAAGGCTCGTTACAAATCAGATCTGACATCTTTGAACAAGAGGGAAGCACGAGCTGTAGAGCTGGTCCTGTTTTTATAGTCTATGTGCTGGCTGCAGACTTTTATTTAGGATATTTCAGTTCAACCTCAACAAAACTAATCATAGGCCATTTTGTTGACTCCTAGTGTGACAGCACAAGTCATGAGAGAACATTACTTTTGGGGTGAACTGGTGCATTAATGTCAGTGGTGATGATGATGATGATAATGATGATGAAGATGATGATGAAGATGATAGTGGAGTTTCTCTTCTTCGCAGGAGAGTCAGGTTTGGGGAAGTCCACCCTGGTCAACAGTCTGTTCCTGACAGATCTCTACACAGACAGGAATCTGCTCAATGCTGAAGGTGAGGCTCATCTCTGGCGGTTGTCCCTTCCCTTTACTGTACACTAATCTAATAATAATCACTGTGAGGCAGAGAGGATCACGCAGACGGTGGAGATCACCAAACACACGGTGGACATCGAGGAGAAGGGCGTCAGGCTGAAGCTCACTATCGTGGACACACCAGGATTCGGGGACGCTGTCAATAACACTGAATGGTACAGAGAGAGCTTGAGGGTTTCTGATCTCAGTAGATCCTCGTTACTGTAAGACCGTGATATCTCCTACTGTTTCTGATCGGTGTGTTTGTGTGTTCAGCTGGACGTCGGTGGCAGACTACATCGACCAGCAGTTTGAGCAGTACTTCAGAGACGAGAGCGGCCTGAACCGCAAGAACATCCAGGATAACCGCGTGCACTGCTGCCTGTACTTCATCTCTCCCTTCGGTCACGGGTACGAGCACCATCAGATCTGATCAGAGGCCCGTGGCTTCACCGCAGAGCTGTGGTGTTCGAACCCTGTGCTCGCTCCAGAGGGTGCATGTGTGTCCCTGTTCACATACCTGTGCACTATTCTATGCTGCTCTTCTACACAGTTGAAAAGTGTGTTAAAATGTTAAATTACAAAAAGAGAAAGTGCCCTTTAAAAGGTCCGGATGATGCACTTCACCTAAATAACAATGCACTTCTTTCATGATGCAATAATCTGATCATGCAACATCACTCGTCTTAATGTTACATACAGTGTGCACATTTCTATTTAGTCCAAATGCTGTTTATATCACGTATGTTTGTTCCACATTGTGACCACAGTGGCTTTACATGTTGTTTGTATTTGAAGAGCACAAGATCAAGAGCTTGATGTCTGTCTGAAATAGTTGTTCCAGACGCTTGACCCAGTGATGTGAGGCAGTGAATGATCTGTCTGTGCCCTCTGCTGGCCTGGGGCTGTTATCACTGTCTGATGAGGGACAATCTCTGTTCAAAATGGCTTCAGAGTGTAAAAGACTGTAAATGTCAAATTAAAATTCAATTTTAAGCAGGTTTTAACTTTAGGACAGGGCTTTATTTAGGTGATGATTAAACGTGTGTCTTGACGCAGTAGTTTTCTGTGTTGTGAGATGATTCCTGTGTGTTGGTGTCAGGTTAAGGCCTCTGGATGTGGAGTTCATGAAGGCTCTTCATGAGAAGGTCAACATTGTTCCTGTACTAGCTAAAGCTGACACACTGACCCCAACAGAGGTCAAGAGAAAGAAAACCAAGGCAAGTGCTCAAGCTGTCCAGGTCTGTCCCGTGTGTCTATCGCTGAACTGACGTCCGTCTCAAACCCTTCAGATCCGAGAGGAGATCGAACAGTACGGGATAAAGATCTACCAGTTTCCAGACTGTGATTCAGACGAGGATGAGGACTTCAAACAGCAAGACCAAGAGCTCAAGGTCAG